>NW_015548343.1:1073490-1086338 GCF_001515605.1 Sinocyclocheilus anshuiensis
GGTGTCAATGATTGTCTTCTGGACAACTGTCAGATCAGCAGTCTTCCCCATGATTGTGTAGCCTAGTGAACCAAACTGAGAGACCATTTTGAAGGCTCAGGAAACCTTTGCAGGTGTTTTGAGTTGATTAGCTGATTGGCATGTCACCATATTCTAATTTGTTGAGATAGTGAATTGGTGGGTTTTTGTTAAATGTGAGCCAAAATCATCACAATTAAAAGAACCAAAGACTTAAACTACTTCAGTCTGTGTGCATTGAATTTATTTAATACACGAGTTTCACAATTTGAGTTGAATTACTGAAATAAATGAACTTTTCCACGACATTCTAATTTATTGAGATGCACCTGTATTAGCTAATTAATTTCTTTAATTTATACTGAAATTTTAAAAATCTATTTGAGGAAATTAAGATTAATAAATGCTGTAAAAATATTAAATATTTAACATAAGCTGTTGAATTAATAATATTAACATCTAATTGTGAGGTATTAACATAAAAAAAAGAAACATTTATTTTCTCTGGGAGGGGGGTTGGGGGGTAATCTCTGTTTAAAAGGACAAGCCAGTTTTAGTTTTCTTGCCTTTGTTTGTGTGTTTGTTGTTAAGATCTTAATGTAAGTTGGCATAGGAGCTGTAATTCAGTAAAAAAACAAACAAAAAAAAAAGGTTGTCTGAAGTTTTGCAAATCATTATAAACCCAAAGTGATGCTGAATCACTAAATCCTCTAAAGCCTTTACTTTTTCATTGTAATATTTGGAAAATTTCTTTTAATTTATGCTGGTGTTCTTTTAATGTCTTAAACGGTTCGCTGCTCCTTCCTGATGAGTGTTTTCTACTCAGGGTCACGTGGTGATGGGCAACAACGCCGTGTCGCCGTATCAGCAGGTGATCGAGAAGACCAAGAGCCTGTCGTTCCGCAGTCAGATGCTGGCAATGAACATCGAGAAGAAGATCAGCCACAGCAGCAGGAACGAGGTACTGGACTCAAAGCAAACAACACACACAGGGTGCTCAGGCGGACCCTTTTTCCTTCAGCCGAGCCTCATTGGAATCATGAGCGTCATAAAATGAGTGTGCTGGGAAACCTTTGCTTTGAAACATTGAAGCATTTGCCCCCAAAATATCTTGCACACTCCCAAATCAAAGCCCAGACACATCAGATTTTATGTCAGTGAAGTAATTCACATCATATATCTTGTCCTGCATTTTGCTTGATACTCACTTTGGAGACATTGCTTGAGTCAGAACATTTTGGCCACTTAAAATATTTATGTCAAACACTTAATAGAAGAAATAGTTTCGAGCAAACTTCTGCTGTATATGCTGCATCTTTGATGTCACTAATGATCCTCTATTTCCTTTCTAGACACCGAACTGGGCGGCTCAAGACACTGGCTTCTATTAGACTGGAAACACAAGGCAAACAGCGGATTAATTTACTCCTCAACCTCATCTTAGTATTTAACTAACAATCTTTTATTTAGTCACGTTTCATATTAGGAGCATTTTTACAAAAGTTTGATGGAGACATGTCCAGCATGACAAAAGCTACGGAGTTCTGGGGTGTTTCCGTGAACTTTATGTATTCTGTATGAAGGAAGGAATTTACCAGGCAAGATTTTATTTATTATTCCAGTTCAGTGTAATCTCAAAGGACATTTTTCTTTTCCCTTATGCGAGTCATTGTTTTGAACATCATAACATGACAATAAACAGTGAAAGTGTGTTTCTGAACACATTTTCAAGGATCTTGCAACATACTTCTGGAATCTTTTATGGTTAAAGGTGAAGTGTGTAATTTTGGTGTCATTATCGGGAGCAAATAATAAGGATTGTTTCCAAAAAGGTTCAACTATGGTTTCATCTTTAAAGACATTGTTCATTTAAGCCGATGTTGGTCATGTGAGACCACTCACAGAAACATTTTTAATAGATAACTCGTAGTTGAGTTATCCTGAAAAAGGTATGGAAATTAAAAATCTTAAAAGGTCCTGGAAGTTTCTGTTGCTAAAAGTTCAAAAGTTTAGGGTCAGTAAGATTTTTAAAAATGTTTTCGAAAGAAATCTCTTATGCTCACCATGTGAAATCAGCAATATTGTGAAATATTACAATTCGTTTTCCATTTTAATATATTTTATAATGTAATTTATTCCTTTGACACAGCTGAATTTTCAGCAGCCATTACTCCAGTCTTCAGTGTCACATGAAATTCAGAAATCATTCTAATATGCGGATTTTGTTCTCAAGAAACATTTCTTATTATTATTATCCATGTTTAAACAGTTATACATAGATTGTTCCAAAATGTATTTCAAATAAAAGGGTTCTTAATTTTAAGTAATTTTTTTCTCTGACTTTTGCTGAATAAAATAATTTTCTTTCCAACAAACAAACAAAAATAAAAAACAAGAACAACAAACCTTACTGACCCGCAAACTTTAGAACTGTTAATAGAAAACCATTCAAAAGCATTTCATTCTTTTCTTTTAGGAGCAGTCTTCCAAAAAAAGTAATAAAATAAATATATACAGTCAACAAAAATGAATGAAAAAGGCTTTGAAAATCACACAAATCCATAGGTCAGAAAGGGTGGAAGCCCTGTATCAAGTCTGTGGTGATAATCTTTCAGTAATGGCAAGAATATGCATAAGCAATGTCTCAGCTCATGTTTCATCCACTAGGTGGCAGCAGTGACTACCTTTTCCACCATTGTCTGGATACTCACCCAAAGACAGCCACAAACCAGTCATTACCAGCTGCCTGACTGATCATCATCTCTTTTAAAGCCTTCTTGATTTTCCAGTGTGTTTACAAGCCCAAACCTAAGGATGTTGGGCATCTGTGTTTGATTTTGGGGGGACCAGGTAATTTTGGGCCAGAGGTTGAAAAAACGGTGTGTGTTGTCAACGCAGCTAACCAAGATGGAAAGGTCCTGTTGTGAGTCATAAATGACCAGCTTCCTCTGAATGACAGATTTTCCTTTGGTTATTTTTATATTTCATCCAAAGTCCAGACAAAATGCTTGTGGAAAATGTGCTGTTTAGAACTTAGTATGCATGTTTCCTGGAAGCAGATCAGTTGTTCTATTAAGCAAAATAGAGACTGTAATGCATCCACACTACCGTTCAAAAGTTTGGAATAATTACGATTTTTCAATTAATCAATTTCCTTATGCTTACCAAGACTGCATTTATTTGATAAAAAATACAGTAATATTGTGGAAAAATAATGACAATTTAAAAGAACTTTTAGAGTAATACTACCGTATATTTTATAATGGCAAAGTAGAATTTTCAGCATTCATGATCCTTCAGAAGTCATTCTAATATGCTGATTTGGTTCTCAGTTTTGATCAATTATTAATAATGGTTCTTATATAAATGTTGTTTTTGCTGCTTTTTTTTTTAAAGTGAGTCTTAAAGTCTTTAACCATGGAAGTCACACTTAAAAATGTGAAAATGATTCTAGAGAACTACTCCGAACTAACTAACCATTTTAGCAATAACTAATCCCACTGTCGTGTTTTTTTGTTTTGTTTTTGTTTTTTAAGTGGATGTACGTAATCAGTTCCGTGTGATTAAATTTCCAAACACATTTTAAGGCCACTGTTTACATTCATTTTCTCCATGTTCTCAGTGTTTATATGCGCACACCTAGTAAGTGATCTACGTTGTCGCTTTAAAGTGCCTCGGGTGCATTTCTTTGTTACTACCTACCATTAACCAACAGGTCTCGGAGCCGGAGTGAAATGAGGGTGTGTGTGAGTGAGAGATGTTTTGCCCTGTGAGTGGCTGCTGGATAATGCAGGCAGGGTTGCGAGTGCCGCTCGGCTCAGTGAAGAAAACGCACACGCTCGTATACGCACTCCTCCAGAGCTGACGTGGGTTGTGGCCTGGCACAGCTGCTGCCCATCTGCCACTGAGAAGCAGCCACAGGAGCTAGAATAGAGGGAGTAGACCGAGAGGGGAAAAGGAAAAGTGGCTAAGTATGGACGCGCTGCAAGATTGGGCCCTGGTGTACCCGGCTCTGGCCCGGGTGCTCTGGGTGATTGTGTTGGTATTGGCCACCGTCCTGGTTTGGAGCTTGTTCTGCTGCCGGGGAAACCAAAGCTCCACCTCCCGTCTGGAGAGATACCTCTCAGGTAATATAGCTGCTTTTATTCTCACTCAACTGTCTGGAATCAGTTCTTAAGCTCGTTCCAGAGCAGTAGTCGTTTTAGAGAGTTTGAGGACGAAGAAAAAAAAAAGTTTTTACAGTGGAAACAATAAGCTGGTTTTCCATGACTGGCTGCTTTTAGTGTGCACAGTATGGAAAAGTGGTTGAGTTGTGCGTTCACTGTCATGGACGTCATCTGAAGGGGTGTGCTGAATCCTCAAATTACAGTTTACTATTGAAATTGGATGTACTAACTGTAGCTTTCAGTGAAATCTGTGTATTCTTTGAATAAATGAAACGCATTCCCGTAGGTTTCCACAAACGTAGCAGCCATGTGTTTAAAAGAAACATTCGAGGGTCTGAAAGAGTGAAGCAGCAGTTCACATAACAAGACTAGTTCCTTCTGAGATCTGGGGTCAAGGTTCAAAGAAGGCTCAGGCATGCTGTTTGAATGATTACTGTGACAGAGGTTTTGACAGTTCTACACAATTTTAACCTACTTGCCAGCGTGTTTATATATACATATTCAGTATTTCGGGTGGGCAGATCTCATAATTTAATATCCTCCGCATGCACTTCCTTTACCTAATTTAATACTCTGTTTCTGTTTCAGCCATGGAGAGACAGTCAAAGACAAAACACCAGAGCCAGGTACGTCATCGCTCTATTATCAAGTTCATGATGCTGATATGATATTAGTATTCAGTACACTCACATAACCCAAATTTTGTTCATTTCCCAGCTGAAATATGTGTAGTGTGAACATAAATTCTCAGTTATGTTCAGGATGGAATAAAAGCATACTCCATACTGCAGCGAATGCACTGCATACTATAATTTTACCATGTTTACAATTGGTATCCGAAGCAGTATGTAATGGTAAAGGTTTAAAACTGTAGCATGTTACAAAGATTTCCTCCAAAATATTAAACAGCTCAACTGTTTTCAACATTGATAATAACAGGAAATGTTTCTTGAGCACCAAATCAGCATATTAGATGATTTCTGAAGGGTCATGTGACACACAAGACTGTAGTTATAAGCAGTGTTGGGGGTAACGCATTACAAGTAATGCGAGTTACGTAATCAGATTACTTTTTTTCAAGTAACTAGTAAAGTAATGCATTACTTCTTAATTTACAAGAGAATATTTGAGTTACTTTTTCAAATAAGTAACACAAGTTACTTTTTTTTTTCCAATTTATTGATTGCCAGCTCTCCTGTCCCCATGTTGCGAGAAATCAGATGTTACTGTAGTTCTAAAATAAATATGAATATGCATTAATTCATCTCACTCACAAAAAAAAAAAAAATTCAGTATTGCTCAAAATGAATAAAAATAATGCAACTCAGAATGATAATGCAAACCTGCAATAATTAAATGTTAAACAACACAAATATCCTTTTCAACCCTCTACATTGCGAGTAAATCACTCGCATATGCGACTAAATCTTCACTCTGGGCGACTAAATGATGTCTAATATTAGCCAATGGCTAATCAATTCTCAGATTTTACTCGCCAGTGTGTGAGTTGGAGGCTAAGTATTAAGTTTAGCACATATATATTTTCACTCACAGAACACTCTGACTGAGCGCTTCAGAGTTTCTCTCGCCGTCAAGCGATCTTTGATATTTTTCAGTTCATTTGAATGGATGCGCAGCGCACCTGTGTTTGTGTATTTGGCGTAACGTAAACTCTAGTGTGAAGGCGCACGACTCGCCGTCGCTTTCTCTCACTGTGAGCAAAGAGCGAGAGCAAGCGAGAGTCTTACATAACATGCAGAATTGATGCGCTACATGTAAACGATATACCTTTGGAATTCTTCAGCTTTTAAGAACTGCCGGGTTTTCCTGTAGTAGACGGAACTAATGCGCAAACAACAATCTCATTGGCTGGGGCTCACCTATTATTGTCCCTGTTTTGATACAAACATTATATATGTTTGTAAAATGGCATAACTTTTTATATATATATATATATATATATATTAGTATTTCAGTCTGGCGAGTAAACAAAAAAATATACTAGCCAATGGCGATTCAATTGCCAAGGTGTCCGTTGAGGGTTGTTTATTATATTTAATCCCATTCTATTAACCAATGTCTTTGCTTCTGACCTTCGATGATCCAGTTCAACCATACTAATAAGCAAAAATTACTCTAGTCTTTTTTTATTGCTGAAGTGTGTTGAAATTTCTTCTTCTGCATTCTACTGTGCGGACGTAAATTTACTCTCCCTTCAGCCTGAGGCTTATTCATTTCACTTTTGGTGTGAAAAGGCTTTTATATTTGCCAAAAATAGAACTTTTTTATTTTAAAAACAAACAAGAAAGCCCTGTCCAGATTTAAAAAGTAACGCGAAAGTAACGTAACGCATTACTTTCCATAAAAAGTAACTAAGTAATGTAATTAGTTACTTTTTTATAGAGTAACGCAATATTGTAATGCATTACTTTTAAAAGTAACTTTCCCCAACACTGGTTATAAGTGATGTAAAATTCAGCTTTGCAATAACAGGAATAAACTACATCTTAAAATATATTAAAATAGAAAACAATTATTTTAAATTGTAATATTTCACAAAATTACTGTTTTATAATATTTTTAATCAATTAATGTAGCCTTGGTGACACTAAGAGAATACTTTCAAGAACATTAAAAAAAAAATCTTACCGACCCCAGACTTTTGAACAGTAGTGTACATACTGCAAAAACAGGAATATTAGCATGCTAGTATGCCATTCCGAATATGCCTGTCTTCAGAATATGTACTTTTTACCCAGCAGTCTCTAGAGGCCAAGCCATTTGATGACACATTATGCAGCTTTTTTTTTTTCAGCAACTTTTCAGTGATCCAAAACCTTTTTTTTTATATTGTAGAAAAATACTTTGCTATAATTGATTGTGGTACTTTGCTATAATTAAATACTAAAGGTAAATGATTTTAAATGCAGGTAAAAACATCTTAGAACCTTACAGTTTACTCAGTATATGAAGGCACACAGTTAAACAGCTGTGTACATGCACTATTCCTTATGATCAATAAATGATGAACACATTATAATTGCTTTATAAGGCATAGATTATTGAGTCTATGTGTCAGTTGTCAGTGCAGACTTGTTGTGTTCATGCTGGTTTGATAGACTGCCGGACCGAGATGGCCTGTGATAGCTCTGTCTGCATGAATGGAGGCACTTTGTCTCTGCACACTGTTATAGGACAACAAAAGGCTGTTTCCTCCCCTGTCCTCCAAGTGGACAGAGAGAAAAACAGATCCAAATGACATTATCTCACAGCCTGAGAGAAAAGGCAGATTAAGTTTAAGAATTAGATTTGTTTGTGCAATTTACGGAGCAGATGGACAAAATGATGATGGCCATAATCATTTATTCTGTGTACTGCAATAACCCGGTTTAAAGTAAAAAAAAAAAAGTGTTTTTAAGTGTTTTGTTAAAATACTACAATATCATTTGGTAATGGCCATTAATGCCCTGATTCAGGCCTTGAAATAAAAGCCAGCATGAATTATGTTCTTGTACCTTCTTTCTATTTAAAAAAACTAATTTGTCTAATAGAAATGGCCTAATTGTGCACCTGACAGATTCAATCACACTCACAGGCTGTCGCATAAGGACTGCTTTGTGTGATCCAGGCAGTGGGCGTCAGAAATAGCCGAACAGTTTCTAAACTCACTGATAACCCTTTTGTGGCCTTTTCTGAATTGTCTTGGATCCAGCTAAAATTATTTAAACCTGCATACGTTTGATAGGTGGTTCTTGTTGCAGGTTTTATTACAGTGTTCAAATGAATACGCTGATTTCACTGTTTTTTCAGCGGAAGAAGGCGAAGGACAAGAAGAGTGTCTCTGCGGCGGATGAGGGGATTGTCCGGGTGATCAAACTGGCAACCCCTCTGTCTCAAGAGAAACAGAAGACGAAAGAAAAGGAAAAACATGAGAAAAAGACAGAGGATGAGGAAGAAAAGAAGGCAGGAAAGGATGAGAAGGAGGAAGAGAAAGAAGAGAAGCCCTCTACAACAGTGAGGAAGAGAAACAGACGGCACCTGAAAGTCACCATCGCACCTGGTACTGTGACTTCAGCATCTGCTGAGCAGGTGAGAATGGCATTTGCAAATCTGAATGTTTCCTCTTGCTATATAGAAATAAGTTCTTGGGTTCAAAATTCATAAACGTTTCATACAAATCAGTTTAGACAACTTTTATTATTGGTTTTGACTTCTCTTTAGGTGTCTGTTCAAAACACATCTTAAATATTTTATTGTAGGTGCTTTTTGCATTTTATGTTGATGGAGATATAAAAAATACTAAATGTAATATTGTTTTTTAATTACTAAAGCAACATAAAGTTCTCTTTTATGTCCTTGAAACCCTGTTGCTTGAAGAGTGCAGTTTTCTTTACATTTAATGGCTCATCTTTTTTTTTTTTCGTTTTATTTAATTTCCAGTAGTCTTTAATTTAATATGTTGCTATGAACCATGATTTGTTTTTTGCTGTTACTAATTGGTGGCAGTTGGCATTAGGGGGGAGGGACATTTTCATTCTTTAGAGCGTTTGATTGGACAAAAAATTGAAAATAGCTCTGTCTCCAATATGAGTCATCATTATTTTTGGCCCATTTGTAAAGGCCGTTTACACACCGATTGATATCTAAAAAGATGGCTATAACAGTAACTATAGCATCCGCACTAACGCACGATAACATTCTGTTTATTATAAGCAGTTATGTAGTCTGCCGCTTTAAATGCTCGAGCTCATTAAAGCAGGATAGATTATTATGGGCTGTGAATGTATTCATGGTTCATCAACCTGAAGAAACAAATGATTATTAATTATTAGAATGATTATTAAAACTTTATATTTATCATTATAATTATCCTTGGTGTGAACAACCTTTAAGACTGTACATCTGCTCAAAGTTTATTTTAGAGTACACGTATAGGTGGACTTCAGTGCTAACAGACTTGGACTGAAAGACACAAGAAAGTGCAGTGAAGTAAGTTTTGTTGGTTTGGATAGAAGGATCTCCTAAATTAAGAAATATGCATGTAAATTTTAGTAGCTCATCTGGACCACCCAACAGCTTCAAACATCATAAAATACCCAGCTGTACCCTTAATGAAGTGCACTAGAGGGTTAATTTTAGTAGGCATTGTGCACTAGGCTGAAGCTGGCACTGAGACTGGTGCTGTGTTAAATAGCAGCCCCTCCCTCAACCGGCTCATGCCAGTGGCAACAACTATCCCTTTTTCTTACCAGCCATTGAGCGGTATAAATGCTTCTGTTATGCAAGATGTTATCAAGCCTGAGCCATGTTAACTACATTTGCTTGCAAAATGCAACAACTGTGCTAGCAACTATATACATTCAATACCTTTAATGATGCTGCATATAAATGTATTTTATTCAGTATTTGATTATACAGAGACATATTGTCTGATCATCAAATAATTGGTCTTTTAATGTAATGTGACAAACATTTAAGGACCCATAGATTCCAAAGAGACATTTTTGGACTGATTTTTTTTTCAGGCCTAAACAACTAATAATTTTTTTCCCCATTATTTATAATAAACTTTACTTTATTTCAGACTCATTGGTCCATATCAATAAATGCGTATGATCATATATTTAAAAGTCACAAATGTATAATTAAAATACATTCTACGAATCATTTATCAATTCATAATGGAACTAGAACAGCTGTCATTATTGATTACCCTTTATTCGGTAACACACAAACTACAAACTGAACTAACATTGAAAAATACTTCCAAAGCATTAGTTAGTGTTAGTTTTATCATTTACTAATACTTTATTCAAATTAAACGTTTTATCTGTAAATTATAGCCTATTTATGAACCTGAGCAACATGAATAAACATGAAAAGAGTTGTACTTTTAAGTAATGTTAACAAAAATGTATAAATACTGTAACAAATGTCTTGCTCATTGTAAGTTAATGTTAGTTAACTACCACACACTCTCTGTATTCTATAATATATTAAATATATAATAATAAAACAGAATAAAAAGTAATTGATAATGACAGCTTTTACTTTCAGTTTTTATTAAAAAAAATTTTTAAATTGTTTTTTTTTAATTGTTATGTATACATATTACATACACACAGCTTTACATTTATGCACTTGACAGTTGCTTTTAAAAGCACCTTGTATTATAGGCCTACATTTTGTGTGTGTTCTTTGGGAATCAAACCCAGGACCTTGGTGTTGCTAGTGGGATGCTTGACCAGTTACAGGAACTTCATTCTTCATTTTTATTTTGGAACTCATTTTGTGAGCAAATTATTCGATATGAACTTTTTTGTTTATTTTGCTTATTGTCTGTTAAGCCATATCTATTAGTTAGCTACATTTTTATTACTGATTTTAGGTTCAAATGTTTCAGCCACTACTAAGGGTGTAGTTAGGGGTGCATTACTTTGGGTCACAACTGTATAGTTTATCAAACAGAGAAGCATTTGTTCATGGGGAGGCAATAAACTCTCCCCCACATAATAGATCAAATCTATCGTTGCATTGTGCAAAACACCCAGTGACATTCCACCATTGTGTGGAACTGAAGCACTACAGGGGCAACACAGAGTTGGATCAGATCACCTTTCCCCTGTTTAGCAGTGATCAGCCACAGCATTTTGCACCGTCATCTCCAAGGGCAAACAGCACCAGAGCATCCAGCGGTATAATCACTTGATATTCATAACTAGGGCGCGCTCGTGCTGGATTCCTCCCCGGTAAGTTCCACTGCAGGTACATTTCTCCATATCGCTGCATCTGGCAGTCGGGCTGCCTCGCTGAATATGTGTTATTCGCAGACGGGACGCTGTAAGTTTAGCATCGTTTTACCGGAGCGTTAATTGCCTGGTGGCGACTCTGACATTGGCGTGTTGACAGATCAGAAGGGATGGTGAACAGCTGGATGCTGGATATGGGCTGTAAACAGAGTCGCGGTACCGATTATGAAGCAGTTGTGAAAGGATGCTTGCTTGCTTTGTTTGCCGCATCGTTGAATCTGCTGAGCAATGACGACGAGAATCCTTCTGCGCGCGATTAAATGTGCCGCTGCGACGCGCTGAGATTTCTCAGAAAAATGGTTGAATTTACAGCGCACGAGAAACGTACGCAACAGCAGCAGTTTTCTGTCATTCTGCTGAGGTGATTTTAAGTCGTTAGTAGTGCGTTCGTTCCGCTATTGACTAACATTTAACCTGACTGTGCCTGTGTTACCATGGTAAATGACAGTGTTCTGTGAAGTATTATGTAATAGCCTATCATACAAATAGGATTTAAGTACTACGGTAAACATAAACGTAGACACCCCCACTCATTTTCGAATAATAGTAATTATAACCAGTGTTGGGGGTAACTCATTACAAGTAATGCGAGTTACGTAATCAGATTACTTTTCCAAGTAACTAGTAAAGTAACGCATTACTTTTTTTAAAGTTACTTTTAAACGTTACTTTTTCAAAAAAGTAATGCCAGTTACTTTGTTTTCCCATTTATTGACTGACAAGTCTCCTGTCCCCATATTGGGAGAAATCGGAAGTGCAGAGGAATTGTGTGCGCTGTGTGAACATGATGCTACTGTAGTTCTAGACTAAATGTGAATGTGCATTAATTCATCCCACTCACAAAAAGCAGATTTAGTATTAATCAAAATGAATTAAAACAGTGAAATGCAAACTCAGAATATGACGCAAACCTGCAATAATTAAATATGTTAAATAACACAAATGTATCTAATCCCATTTTATTAACCAATGTCTTTGCTGCTGACCTTTGATGATCCAGTTCAACCATACTAATAGGCAAAAATGACTTTAGATAAACTAACAATTGTGCTTTGTTTTTTTATTGCTGAAGAGTGTTTCTTCTCCTGCGTTCTACTGTACAGACGTGAATTTACTTTTGCTTCAGCCTGAGGTTTATTCATTACACTTTTTGGTGTGAAAGGGCTTTTATATTTGCTATAAATAGAACTTCTTATATTAAAAACAATCAAGCCCTGCTTATATTTAAAAAGTAACGCAAAAGTAATAAAACGCATTACTTTCCATAAAAAGTAACCAAGTAACGTAACTAGTTACTCTTTTAGGGAGTAACGCAATATTGTAATGCATTACTTTTAAAAGTAACTTTCCCCAACACTGATTATAACTGAAATAACACAAATGGAAGATTAAATATAATAAAAAAGATTAAATATAAACAAAAGTTTGGGGTCAGTAAATTTTTTAAAAATGTTTTTGAAAGAAGTCTCTTACGCTCACCAAGGATGCATTTATTTGATCAAGAATGCAGTAAAACAGTAATATTGTGAAATAATATTACAATAACTGTTTTCTATTTTAATATGCTTTGAAATGTTCTTTATTCCTGTGAATTTTCAGCATTACTCTCCAGACTTAAGCGTCTTTCAAAAATCATTATAATATGTTGATATAGTGCTCATAAAACATTTCTTATTATTATCAGTGTTGAAAGCAGTTGTGCTGCTTAATATATTTGTAGAAGCCATGATAAAAAAAAATTTCAGGATTCTTTGGTGAACAAAGTTCAAAAGAACATCATTTATTTGAAATCTATTGTAACATTATGAATATCTTTACTGTCATTATTTGTGAATTTAATGTGTACTTGCTGAAT
>NW_015548343.1:1086536-1092759 GCF_001515605.1 Sinocyclocheilus anshuiensis
ATTTTATTTTATTTTTTTTATAAATTTCTTTATAAAAAATTACCCACATTTTTGAATGGTAGTATATAATTAAAATTTATGGAGACATTATATTTTAGGCATTTAAGCAAAGGATTTTAATATCATGAAGAACATAAATTCATCTAGGCTATATTAATGTACCATGCATTTTTGTAATGCATGCAAAAGAAGAATGTTATTGCAAAATGTTTTGCAACTAAGAAAGAATGTAGGTCCAGTCTTTTCACATTCATTACAGGACAGCAGAGGTCACAGAAGTTGTGTTGGCTGACTTTGTAACCTCTCTAAATCACCGCTCTGCATTTTACTCCTGTCTGAAGTCTCTTTAGATCCACTAACAATAATGACGTTCATTTTCTTCCTTTGGGGCCACTGAAACATGCTCTTTACAACACCTTCACGTTGCCTTAGTAACTTGTGAGTAATCAGTTACCTTCAAATCAATCTCAGACAATGTTTTCTGCCCTCTTCAGGAAAGGCAGCATGCTATCGAGAAGAAACGTTAAGGATTTGCTAATTAATTAACACTGATTATATGCACGGAAGACAAGCTACTTCCACAGGTTTAACTACCGTTCCACACTTTAAATAGCAATATACACATTGATGTACTTATTTTGATTAAACATTATGTGATATTCTTGTTCATTTGTTGAATTCCAGTAATTCCAGTAAATATCTTTGGTTCCTGCTGTAGACATGAGGGATTTTGATATGTAGGCTTATATTTTAAAATCCTGTCTCAACTCGTTCTCAAAAATAACAATAATTAAAGTTGATAATATCTACACTTGTGTGAGTTTTGTAGTGTCATCTAGTGACTCTTAACACTTTGGACAGCTGTCCAAAGTGGTTCTCCAAAGTGACCTAGTGGAACTGAAACCTCCACATCTTCCTGAGGAACACTCATGTTTTCCATGTCACCATTCCCAGGTCATGTCAGGGGGTCGCCGGCGGGTACTTGAACGGTCTGCATCAGAGGAGAGTGCAAGTGACCTGAGCTCTTCACCTTTTCCTGGAGACACCTTACCATGGAACCTCCCCAAACACCAGCGCGTCAAACGCTCCAAATCTGCCTCCGGAGATGTCCTGGACCCTGCAGAGAGAGCCGTCATTCGCATTGCAGGTCAGAGGAATCATAAAGGAATATTGCGATTAAGTACACGATTAAAATGATCAATTAAAATTCTTTATTGGCATCTGTGGTTCCATGAAGAACCTTTAACATTCATGGAACCTTTCAAATCCTCAGAAGGTTCTTTAGGCCCAAATCAGACAGAACTGGTTTGAAGTTCAGGTTTGAAAACGCGAGGCACACCGCACTGCCTTTTTTTTGGTTGACTTCTTTTAATTTAGAAAAGAGCAGTGTGCTGCAGTTTTTTTATGTTGCTAGGCAACCACCGAATCAGCTGTCATGTCAGTCTAATCAAGAGTCTTATTAGCTTTTTTGAAACTTAAAAAAAAAATACAGCTCTGGGTAACCTGCGACAGCCACCACAAGTTTCATTGCAGCCTCCAGATGTTCCAAGCAACTGTAAACTTCCATCACCACAACGGAAGGCTTGCCTCTCCATTCATTCGATTGAACAATGGAAAAAAAACCGTGAATGACGTTTCTGCTCAGAGTTGATTTTTTTTTTTTTCAACTTCAAGCGCTCAGAGTGCTCCTACAAAACTGCCTCTCACTGCAAAAAACATGTTCTGTCTGATCGGGGCCTTATAGTGGAAAAAGGTTCTTTAGATTTTTTAAATGTTCTTCACACTAAAAAATGGTTCTTTTTTTTAGAACTGTTAATTGAAAGGTTCTTTGTGGAACCAAAAATGGTTCTTCTATGGCATGGCTGGAAAATGTATTTGTTTTTGATTTTTTAAGCTAAAAAACTTAAAGGAACAATGTGAGAATTTGTTTTAAGGTGTTTTTAGATGCAGCAAAAATTAGTCACGTGCAAGTATAATATAATGGAACATTCATGATGTGCTGTTTCCAAAATATTTATTTAAGGCGCAGTATCAGCATAATTTCAGTGAAATTTTGTGGGCAAAAAAGTCTATTGTCAATATGGTAGTGACGTATGAAGCTCAGCTCACACAAAAGTCAAACCAATGTGCTTTCTGTTGGTAAACTCCACGTGGGGAAATATTTCGCCCACCAGTGAAATTCCCAATAGTGTGGATTCCTATTGAAATGACTGGATTTTGCCCTTGAAAATTTGCCAAACAACAGTAAATGTGACCTCACCTTTAGTCGGAATACATGGCAGCTTTTTGAATGACAGTCAATGAAGAAAGATGCTCTTTGCAGCAAGATCTTCAAGCACACAGAAATGGCAATGTAATTTAAACATCATCACAAGATGCATTATCTAGCAAGACTTCTTAAGTTTGTCTGTTTCTGCCATTTGCTTGAAGTTACAAAAATATTTACAGATGCATGAAAAGTAGTTGAGGCTTCGCTTACTGTATTTGCCTGTGGGCTTAAATGTGTTAGCATAGACAAATATAGTGTTTTATATCAGACACACATGCTTAGAGTCCACTATGTACAGGGAGTATTACTTGCTTGGCAGGTGTCTGATGTGCCTTTGAAGTTCTGTTTAAAACAGACTTGCTTTTGGCTTCTTATGTTTGTTTAGTATAGCTTTTTTTGTCAGTGTTCCATTAGATAGAAAGTACCAAACTGTCTTTTGGCTTAGGAGGGAAAAAACCCAAGACCCTGGCTTTCTGAATGTCCTGTAATTGCAGGTTTTAAATCCAGGTAGAACGTTTATTACAGAAAAGCACATTCAGAAACGTGTTACAGACTACTTTTTTGTTATTTAATTTAAAAAAATGATTGTGTGTGTAGATGTTTATATCTAGTAACCTGCAGTAAGTCTGTTCCTTGTGTGACCCTGCCATGCTGCAAAGGACTGACGCAGCAGTTTGTGTGTGTGTGTGTGTGTGTGTGTGTGTGTGTGTGTGTGTGTGTGTGTGTGTGTGTGTGTGTGTGTGTGTGTGTGTGTGTGTGTGTGTGTGTGTGTGTGTGTGTGTGTGTGTGTGTGTGTGTGTGTGTGTGTGTGTGTGTGTGTGTGTGTGTGTGTGTGTGTGTGTGTGTGTGTGTGTGTGTGTGTGTGTGAGAGAGAGAGTGCATAACAGACCATACACACTCACACAATATTAGGCAAGGGTGTAGTCGCAGGACTGCAGTGCTCTTATCTCATATAGTTCCTTTGATCTGCATTATGCAAACATAGGGATGATTCTTGCCACTATTAAGCAGATTATTAGGTTTCTCTGTGCCATAAATATTTTATATTAGGGCAGAGCTTCCTCTGGTACACTGACATCTTTATCTGACTGTGGAAAGCAGGATGCTGGTGTATAGTCTGGATGAACCACATCCATTGTTTCATGTGAAGTCTTTTGAGACTGTTTCAGGAAACTTTAAAGCATGTGACATTTATTCATTTGGCACACATTTATCCAAAGTGACTTTTGCTGCATTCAGGGTCATTGTTGCTAGTGCTAGGGTGTTGCTAGTGCCCTGCTCTTTCAAAGCTTTCCTTTTATTCGCAGAGATGACCATGTTTTCTAGCAACACATTTGCCCACAAACTGGATTACAACGGAATGTTTCGATAATTCAGGTTTGAACTGCACTTGGCTGCCATCCTGTGGCAGTAAATTATGGGTTTCATGGAGAGGCAAGCTCTGAACTAAACTGACAGGGTGACAGTGAGTTATAGTCACTAGACACAAGATATTTCCATCCCAAGACCCTACTTTATATAAAAGAATAATACATTTATCATAATATTTATGAAAATGTAGATTTTTTAATTTGCATGCAGCTTTTTAGTGTTAATAGTATTATGGTGAGTTAAAACTCAGTCATACTTTAAAAAAAAAAAAGTTCAAAACTGTTTTCTCTCCTGTTTTATTAATGCTTATGAGGTGTTGAGGGAAGGAATTCAGCATCTGAACTTTAACACATCCAATCTTTCCTACTTGCCATCACTGCACAGCACAAACTGGTTATCAGTTACTCCTCACAGGAACTACTGGCATGTAGAAGATCTGCAGTTGGATTGCAGTTGGCATTTATGTAACGAATTAAGAATTTAATCAACACATGCAGGTTTATTACAGTGAGACAGCCTGCTATCCGTCTGCTATCATGTTTCTGCTGGTGCAGTTTTTTGTTTAGTTTAGTCCTGAAAACTTTCAGGTTGTTGGCTCCAGAAAGATCTTGGGAAAATCTGTAACCTTTAGAGAGCACACCAGGATGAATCAATTATTCATGATTAACTATAAATAACATACATAAGTTGATTCCACATAACCCCAGACCTCAAAAAATTCAGTGAACTATTTACCCATAGTCTGACTTCCCATATCTCAACATTATTGTTACATTTCACATCTGAAGTAAATCAGTGGAAATTATCAGTTAAAATTTTTATCAATATACTGATTTTGGCTTATGAGCTGTAGTCAAGGTTAGGTGTATTGATACAAGTGTATTGTTGCTTTTTTCATGTAAGACAGTGACAGTAAAGAAGATGGAGGCAGATCATTTGTTCTAATGCCAAATATTTTCAAGATTTTATATATCCCCCAAATGTTAGTCCTACTGCCACCACATGGTGTCAGTAGTTCAAACAAAAATACCCGAGAAATGTGTTTTAGATTGAACACTTATGCTCATACAGGGTTTCCAGCAAACATTGATTTTCCCTTAAAGGTCACTAGTTTAGACTGAGGTTGTGTGCTACTGGTCATGTAGACCAAGATTAAAAGCTCCTTAGGCCAAAAAGACATCTTTCCTGCTGCTGTAAAGAAGAATCTTGAGATATTAGTGCCATGCCATTATAGATTATCTGAGTGGAGATGAAAAGCTAACTGTCAATGTATTTGTGTAGAAATGCTGCTATACTTTGGTTGTCATGATGAACATAGACACGTGTTGGTTCTTTTAACTCACTCCACTGAGCAACAGCCCAAAATACCTTAGCAACACGCTAAAAACAATTCAACATTTTCAACCACATAGCAACATCCTGCCAAACCTATAACACTAACATCGTAGCAATGAGCTTTGGTACAGGTAACATGTATATGTCGGTATAGGCACATGTAAAAATATAGTTTTGATGAATTAGCTGTTAAAATATGATTTCAGCATAATCCATTTTACATATTTTAGGGCATATCAAGTTCCCTTATTTCATGGCAGATTAATCGTGCACTTTCTGGTTTCATTCCACATTTGGTAAATGTGTTCAGAGCACATATATCAGGCATGATTAAATTTTTTCACAAGATTTTATTACATGGCATCTCCAAAACAGCAAGGGAGATTTGTTCAGGATTTATGTATTTTTCCAGAAATGTACTCCCTTCTCTTATATAAGCATGTGCATAGTCAGCAGTATTTATTTTGACATTTTATGGCTCCTGAAGCCAAAATATTTGCAGTAGTTTGAGAAAGAGTTTCTCAGTGACATTAAAAATGTCAAATACTAACAGGCATTATCCAGGGTTTTGGAAAAGAGCTGACGGGTTGATGGATTGTGGACACCTTGGGAATGCTCGTAATGAGGGCACATCTGGTGTAGGGGGTTTCTTATGGTAAGGGGTGGGGTTTGCCCCCTTGAGACCGTTGGGGGTTTTTAAGATGGCTGTGAAGCATCAAACATAGCTGCTACCAGCTTGACTTAGGTTTTAGAAAGGGGCCAAGGAGCAGCAGAATTGTGTCTCACACCCACCAAATTGCTTTTAATTCATAAAAGTTCACTTCCTCTAACCTCATCCTTATCTCAGGAAGCTTTTCCATTTCCTCCTGAGATAGGCTACAGGACATACTTCATACAAAAGGGCTTTATTTCCCTCTCCCCTTCCCACTCACTCTCTCTCTACTTATTTAACAGAACAGAACTGATTGACAGCTTCTTTGAATATACAGGGAACACTTTTTGCTTGCTTTAGGTATATAAAATACAGTATTCCCAATTTGAGTAAAAGCTTTACTTTTCTTGCTGCCTAGTACACGCTGCAACATTTCTGAAAACTGATGACTGTAGTGATAATGATAGCAAAGGACAAGACAAACAAGACTGATCCTATATGTCAAAATATATCTGTGATTCAAAATAATTGTCCTGTCATTTGTTGAGATGGTCCTCACTGCAGAACACAAGATCCAGGGGGCGAGGTTGGATCCA
>NW_015548343.1:1092875-1104527 GCF_001515605.1 Sinocyclocheilus anshuiensis
GTGTGTGTGTGTGTGTGTGTGTGTGTGTGTGTGAGAGAGAGAGAGCATAACAGACCATACACACTCACACAATATTAGGCAAGGGTGTAGTCGCAGGACTGCAGTGCTCTTATCTCATATAGTTCCTTTGATCTGCATTATGCAAACATAGGGATGATTCTTGCCACTATTAAGCAGATTATTAGGTTTCTCTGTGCCATAAATATTTTATATTAGGGCAGAGCTTCCTCTGGTACACTGACATCTTTATCTGACTGTGGAAAGCAGGATGCTGGTGTATAGTCTGGATGAACCACATCCATTGTTTCATGTGAAGTCTTTTGAGACTGTTTCAGGAAACTTTAAAGCATGTGACATTTATTCATTTGGCACACATTTATCCAAAGTGACTTTTGCTGCATTCAGGGTCATTGTTGCTAGTGCTAGGGTGTTGCTAGTGCCCTGCTCTTTCAAAGCTTTCCTTTTATTCGCAGAGATGACCATGTTTTCTAGCAACACATTTGCCCACAAACTGGATTACAACGGAATGTTTCGATAATTCAGGTTTGAACTGCACTTGGCTGCCATCCTGTGGCAGTAAATTATGGGTTTCATGGAGAGGCAAGCTCTGAACTAAACTGACAGGGTGACAGTGAGTTATAGTCACTAGACACAAGATATTTCCATCCCAAGACCCTACTTTATATAAAAGAATAATACATTTATCATAATATTTATGAAAATGTAGATTTTTTAATTTGCATGCAGCTTTTTAGTGTTAATAGTATTATGGTGAGTTAAAACTCAGTCATACTTTAAAAAAAAAAAAGTTCAAAACTGTTTTCTCTCCTGTTTTATTAATGCTTATGAGGTGTTGAGGGAAGGAATTCAGCATCTGAACTTTAACATATCCAATCTTTCCTACTTGCCATCACTGCACAGCACAAACTGGTTATCAGTTACTCCTCACAGGAACTACTGGCATGTAGAAGATCTGCAGTTGGATTGCAGTTGGCATTTATGTAACGAATTAAGAATTTAATCAACACATGCAGGTTTATTACAGTGAGACAGCCTGCTATCCGTCTGCTATCATGTTTCTGCTGGTGCAGTTTTTTGTTTAGTTTAGTCCTGAAAACTTTCAGGTTGTTGGCTCCAGAAAGATCTTGGGAAAATCTGTAACCTTTAGAGAGCACACCAGGATGAATCAATTATTCATGATTAACTATAAATAACATACATAAGTTGATTCCACATAACCCCAGACCTCAAAAAATTCAGTGAACTATTTACCCATAGTCTGACTTCCCATATCTCAACATTATTGTTACATTTCACATCTGAAGTAAATCAGTGGAAATTATCAGTTAAAATTTTTATCAATATACTGATTTTGGCTTATGAGCTGTAGTCAAGGTTAGGTGTATTGATACAAGTGTATTGTTGCTTTTTTCATGTAAGACAGTGACAGTAAAGAAGATGGAGGCAGATCATTTGTTCTAATGCCAAATATTTTCAAGATTTTATATATCCCCCAAATGTTAGTCCTACTGCCACCACATGGTGTCAGTAGTTCAAACAAAAATACCCGAGAAATGTGTTTTAGATTGAACACTTATGCTCATACAGGGTTTCCAGCAAACATTGATTTTCCCTTAAAGGTCACTAGTTTAGACTGAGGTTGTGTGCTACTGGTCATGTAGACCAAGATTAAAAGCTCCTTAGGCCAAAAAGACATCTTTCCTGCTGCTGTAAAGAAGAATCTTGAGATATTAGTGCCATGCCATTATAGATTATCTGAGTGGAGATGAAAAGCTAACTGTCAATGTATTTGTGTAGAAATGCTGCTATACTTTGGTTGTCATGATGAACATAGACACGTGTTGGTTCTTTTAACTCACTCCACTGAGCAACAGCCCAAAATACCTTAGCAACACGCTAAAAACAATTCAACATTTTCAACCACATAGCAACATCCTGCCAAACCTATAACACTAACATCGTAGCAATGAGCTTTGGTACAGGTAACATGTATATGTCGGTATAGGCACATGTAAAAATATAGTTTTGATGAATTAGCTGTTAAAATATGATTTCAGCATAATCCATTTTACATATTTTAGGGCATATCAAGTTCCCTTATTTCATGGCAGATTAATCGTGCACTTTCTGGTTTCATTCCACATTTGGTAAATGTGTTCAGAGCACATATATCAGGCATGATTAAATTTTTTCACAAGATTTTATTACATGGCATCTCCAAAACAGCAAGGGAGATTTGTTCAGGATTTATGTATTTTTCCAGAAATGTACTCCCTTCTCTTATATAAGCATGTGCATAGTCAGCAGTATTTATTTTGACATTTTATGGCTCCTGAAGCCAAAATATTTGCAGTAGTTTGAGAAAGAGTTTCTCAGTGACATTAAAAATGTCAAATACTAACAGGCATTATCCAGGGTTTTGGAAAAGAGCTGACGGGTTGATGGATTGTGGACACCTTGGGAATGCTCGTAATGAGGGCACATCTGGTGTAGGGGGTTTCTTATGGTAAGGGGTGGGGTTTGCCCCCTTGAGACCGTTGGGGGTTTTTAAGATGGCTGTGAAGCATCAAACATAGCTGCTACCAGCTTGACTTAGGTTTTAGAAAGGGGCCAAGGAGCAGCAGAATTGTGTCTCACACCCACCAAATTGCTTTTAATTCATAAAAGTTCACTTCCTCTAACCTCATCCTTATCTCAGGAAGCTTTTCCATTTCCTCCTGAGATAGGCTACAGGACATACTTCATACAAAAGGGCTTTATTTCCCTCTCCCCTTCCCACTCACTCTCTCTCTACTTATTTAACAGAACAGAACTGATTGACAGCTTCTTTGAATATACAGGGAACACTTTTTGCTTGCTTTAGGTATATAAAATACAGTATTCCCAATTTGAGTAAAAGCTTTACTTTTCTTGCTGCCTAGTACACGCTGCAACATTTCTGAAAACTGATGACTGTAGTGATAATGATAGCAAAGGACAAGACAAACAAGACTGATCCTATATGTCAAAATATATCTGTGATTCAAAATAATTGTCCTGTCATTTGTTGAGATGGTCCTCACTGCAGAACACAAGATCCAGGGGGCGAGGTTGGATCCAGATCCAACTCCTCCCACCTTACATATCCCTAAACCTACCCGTCTCCACCCTCTGATCCCTAAACCCACCCATCTCCACACCTAAACCTACCCATCTCCACCCCTAAACCTGCCAATCTCCACCCCCTAGATGTGGATCCAACCTCGCCCCCTGGATCTTGTGTTCTGCAGTGAGGGCCTACTGCATTTGTTCCGTGCAGTGTCATGTGTTTCATGTTCTTTTCTTTTCATCCTTGAAAACAATTGCTGCTTTTCCACTGTCGGGCCAGTGCGAGCCAGGGCTAACAACGAGCCGCGAAGCCAAAATCAAGCTGCGTTTTCACTGTCGGACCACCGCTACTGTAAAACCCGCCTTTAACAAGCCTCCCTGAAGCAAGCGTTCCCAGCCAGCATTTCACCAGTGAGAGGAAAATGAATGAAAACTAACTATATCACAAAACAAACTAGACAGAAGCGGGCGTTTGGTCCTTAAATAAACACTTTAAGAAAAACTCCAGCATCGATATTTTATATACCAATGATTTACGATACAAAAATTTGTATTTTATTCATTTGTGTCAGCAGTGCACATCAGTGATGCTAAATCAAACTAATCTTCATCATTATTTCACATAAAAAGAGAACTCATCATTCGCAGCTGCTCCCTTTATTTGTGATGACAGGAATGTGAGGATGTTTGAGTGCCGTCTTCCCTCTATTATCCTTTCAGCCAGAGCAACAGATGGAGCTCACGGACAGAAAACCGGAGTGATGAGTTAAACAGAGTATATGAAATTTATGACATATGCAGATGCAGAAATCCAATATCAACAAAGACATGGGGAAGAGACAGAAAAAATATGAAACCAAATAAATACATGATTATATTCATATAGGATTTAAGTTCTCTGGTATTTTCTGGTAGTCTTTAGCACCTCATATAATATCATGCTGTTATATAACATTGGATATCTGCCACATGTGATCAGAATTCCTATCGGATCACAATCTTAAGTTATTAGTTAAGGGGAAGTCGTGGCCTAATGGTTAGAGAGTCGGACTCTTAACCCAAAGGTTGCGGGTTCGAGTCTCGTACCGGCAGGGATTGTACCTTTATACGTTCCACTGATGGAAGTCATACAGGCTTCGAATGACTTGAGGTTGAGTAAATTGACAGAATTTTCATTTTTGAGTGGACTGTCCCTTTAAGCGTAATGTTATTCTCATGTAGATGCCAGGATTAGTGTATGTTTGTTCACACATGGTTGTTATTGAGTCTGAATGTATGTGAGAGTGTCAAAGTCCTGCTGAGATTTAGCCCTCATGTTACAGCCAATATTAGCCCACACTATACTTCCTTAGTGCCTTTCCATTCATGCTGATCTATTTTTTTGTCTGGCTTCATATTGCTTCATTGTACTAGATCTGAAGTCCTTAGAAAGCAGCCTGTTGCTTTTGTATGTGCATGTATGTTTGTTGCATGTATGCCTTTAAGAGGTGGGACCGTGCTGTGTGTGTGTTGGTATTTCTCAAGCTTGAAGAGGGGAGTGGTACTGGTGGTCTGGAACAAGAGCCAGAACTGTGGGGGAATACTCGCTCACACACTTACTCATATACACACACACACACATAGCCTGGAGAGAGTGAGACTGTACAAACACACCAGTCTGTTCTGACAGACCAGTCGTCAGGAAGGCACATTCGAAGAGGGGCTGAAAGTAAGAGAAGAAGGGAAAACAGACGAGAGATTGACCTGAACTCACTCCAGGGCCATGTCTATGTATGATCCAGCCAGCGTGACTGCTCAAGTAGACGAGCAAGAGTTTGTGCAAGCCTACGAGACCGTCAGGGTGAAGTATAAAGGTACTCGAGCCGTGGCTGTCACCGTCCGTGTGTGAATGCACCATATGTGCGACTGTGATTGTGTGCTGCGTGCGTTCACGTTTGGAGAAGAGGGTGCTGAAGTCACTGGCGTCGGGTTATAAGTAGTTCCATATTGATTGGCACAGATGCGTCTGACTGCAGAGTTGCAAAAGACTAAACCTAGAGGCACTGGTAGCTCTGAAACTTTGGATTGGCATGAGTCCTACAGCTGTTTCTGTTAAAACACATGCTGACGGGTCAGTTTAATTCAGATTTAATTCAGACGTCTTCAACCCACCTGGTGTGTCAGGGTCTTCAGTCGTCCAGTATGGGACTGTCTATAAACAACATGCCTTATGAGACAAGTTTACTAAGTGTTAATCATTTATTCTTGGAGAATGCATCTCCCCATTTGTGCAGATATGATGACTAATTTATTGCAGTTTTATAATATTTATCTTGAAATATTTACCTTTATTTAAATATAAGGCATGCAATTTCAGGTTGTGAACAGGAATTATCTATTCTAAACAGACACTTGCGTTCAAAAAATGTTTAGGGTCATAACGTTTTTTCTTTTTATTAAGCAAGGATGCATTGAATCGATCCAAAAGTGACAGTAAGTCATGTAGAATTGTTTAATAAGATTTCTATTTAATGTCATGTGACACCGAAGACAATAAAAATCCAGTTTTTTCCTCACAGGAAAAAGTTACATTTTATACTATATTAAAATGTTAAAGTTATTTTAAATTGTAATAATATTTCACTATTTTGCTCTTAAATTCATGTTTTTTTTTCTTTATTTATTTGTGAAGCCCTTTTCACAATACATAGTGTTACAAAGCAGATTGAATGCCTTGACTCTTGTTCTTAAGTGTGTAGCCAGCCATCCTCTCCCATAATCCCACTTCTGCCCCATGTCTGCAGGACTGGGTCCTGAGGAGAGATCTATAAATATCACCCCAGTTTATTATTGTAGAGGAGAACTGGACCCAGACGGCCAGCATAAGTCTGAATATGGGGGAATACTGAGTCTGAATGAATCCTCTAGAGGGGTTTTATGTAAAACCTAATGTTGGACATAATTGTACATAATGTTTACACAAAAGGATTATCATCATCAAATTATCATCATCATCATCATCAGTCCCATGACCTGATGTGGTCGACGGGACACTGTGCTATTGAACATCTGACCTGGTCAGATGGTCAGTAAATTATTGGTTAATACAAAAACCTATTAGAGTTTGATTTGTTTCCAGTTACAGCTGAGTGTGTTTCAAGAATCAGTGCACTTTACATAGGTTACCTGCATTTACTGCCATGGGGTCAGGTTGCACCCTTTCTTTGAATCCTATCTAATAATATCAGACATGTTTAAACACTCTTTATGGTCTGAGTGTGTAAAATGTTTTGTCTCTTCCTTTGGACCTCTTCCCTTTTGAAGTGTGTCACATGGTGGCAAATTCCAAAATCTCTCCCTTTGGCACCTGTGTGAGTATTCCATGACCCACTGAGACGGACCAGTTTTCCCTTTTGTGTTGTCTTTGATTTTTGCAACACCTGCTTGATAAGAGGCAGATTTAGAGAAGACTAAGAAATACACAGATTGAATTTGAGTGGATAATTTATGAAATCATACTGAGCCAAATCTGTAAAATTAATATTTTCTCCATTATAGGATCATTTTAAATGTGCCAGATTATTGATCTTCAGGTGTGTGTTTTAAAATTGGTTTGTCCCCACCACGGAATCAGTTTAGTTCTGATGGATAGAAGTGCAGCGCAGTGGATATTTTGGCATCATTGTCTCTTAAATAAGACTGAAGAACTAATTTTAACCGAAATGAAACCTGTCCTATGTTTAGATATCTTTTAAATGAAACATTCACAGCTCTCTTCAGATGCAGGATCGGGTTTCGTGGCTGGTATATCACATTCAGCCCACACCTTCCTCCCCCGTTTACTACATCTGCCTCTGAACTAGAAACTGACCTTTGACCCTAGGGAATTCTTGTTAAGCTGTCTGATTATGAGGTTGTATGGTAACCAGGTAAGGGAGCCTGTGTTTGATCAGCGGAGTGCATCCTCTAACCTTGACCAAACACAAGGTCCCATAGATGACTGTCTTACGGCTGCTGTTGACCCGGAGTGACCCTGTGTGGTCAGGGAGGAGTAGCTTTTAAGGATGCAAATTCCTGTTAAACTTTGGGTTGGCCACATCTCGAGTTGGTATGCATGCTCACGCTGAATGATTTAACCTTTGACCCTTGTGTGATTTACCTGATACCACCATGGCAAGGCCCCCTCTAAAGCCTTCTTGGAATTCCTGAAGTACATTAGCAAAGTAAAGAAAAAGGAAGTGACTTATAAACCCAAATACCTGCCTTGTATGTTTTAAACCAGTTAGATGCAGTGACCCAATAAGTATTTGGCCAAGTGTTTTTTTTTTCAAGCAAATCGTTTCAATTAAGGTGTTAATGTTAGGTTCAAAATGATAAAACAATAGATATACTACCATTAAAAATGTTGGGGTCTGTGAGAGTGTTTTATGCTTTCACCAGAAGTCTCTTTTGCTCACCGAGGCTGCATTTATTTGTTAAAAAATGCAGTAAAAACAGTAATATTGTAAAATTTTATTTCAAATTAAAGTAACAGTTTTCTTTCTTAATATATTTTAAAATGTAATTTATTCCTGTGATTGCAAAGCTAATTTTACAGCAGTCATATTTCATAATTTGGTGCTCAAGAAACATTTCTTATTATTTTAATGTTTTGTGCTGTTTAACATTTTTGTGGAAACTGTGATGCATATTTTCAGGATTCTTTGATGAATAGAAAGTTCAGCATTTTTATTTATACATTATTTGTTCAATAATGTGAAAGTCTTTACTCATCAGTCAGTCAAATCGTTTTTGTGCATTCCTGTTGAATAAATGTATTAATTTCTTTAAAAAAACCTTACTGACCACTATGCTGTTCAAAATTAAGATTAAAATGATCATACGTTTTTTTTAATGAAGATGAAATAGGCAAAAAAAGAAAAGAAAATGTGAAAGAATTCTAACATTATTTATTTGCAGATGTCACTTGATTTTTATATTTGACTGCTAATTAAGTGAAAAAAGTCCAAATACTTTTTTAGGGCCACTGCAGTTTCAACTCTAGTTCTAGGAACTGGAGTGTTTTTAAAAATCTGTCCTCATAACTGGCCAAACACATGTTTTTGATCTGAACAACTTCCTCGCTTTAATTGAGCTACCTTTAGATCGTCCACATATGGAGCAGCTCTATCCCTTCTATTCCCTCAGCCAGGATCAGGTTAATGCAACATGATCTTACATTCTAAAATAGTGTCTCTAAAAAGCCTACACATAGGCATGAACACACAGACATCCGTGAGTATGCACAGGACAAGTGTATGTTCACTTATTCATAACACAGATTTGGATTTGAACTAATGCTGGTCACGCATTTAAAAGTATTTGATGTATATCCGTACAGTATTTGTTACATGCAGTTTCCTGGAAGTTTGTCTTGAGACACACCCACTTGCACATAAATACACCAAGCTCATGACTCAAATTAAACTCCTATTGATGGCACAGCCAATGAGTATTGGGATTACTTTTTGTAATGTGATAATGATTCATGTCATTAAGCATTCCCGTGTGAAATACATGGATCATCTTGGGAAAGTCAGCTCTTTATATTTAGAAAACCCAGGCTGGGGTACAGTCACCCTCTTTGAATGTGAATGATAAGATCACAGTCTGTTTACATATATGACAGCATGTTATACATTCATTATTGAAATTTCCTAATGCATTAACTAGTTTTATGGTTTCTTGAATGCATAGTTTTGCAACAGAGCTTTTTAACTTAAAGGGATAGTTCACCTAAAATGTAATTCCAATCCAAACCTAAAAAAAATGGCAGAACACTGTAAAAATATATTTTCAAAAAAGGTTATAAAATGAATGTTGACAGGGTCCAGTGTTGTTTTGGGCCCCACTGATTTTCATTGTATTGTCAAAAACAGAAACAAATGAGTACATGATTACAGAATTGTCCTTTTTTTGGGTCAATTTGAGTCGCAGAAAAGCAGTTAAATTGCATGATCAACAAACGTTAGCATAACATTGAGTATCGACATCAGAGTTGCTTGTAACTGAAAGTGGAAAATGAAAAGGAGCATGTGGGAGTGCAGTGAAAGCTTTTCCTGTCCGAGGCCTGCATGCACGTCTTAAAGAGGGAAAGTTTGGGTAATGGAAGTTACGGTGTTCCGAAATGGAATAGAAAGGGAATATAATTAATACACTGTGAAAACTTTTTTTTTTTTTTTGGAGAGAGAGGATGGAAAGAAGTAGGTTGAGAGAAATGTTTTACGTTGTGGATTTTGTGTATTTGTTGTTCTATAGGTGCATGATGGAGAATTGTGCTGTTGCATTATTGGTCATGTTAGTTGATTAGCATAATTCCTTTACTAAATGAGGTGCTACTCTGCAGGTTCAGGAAACAGTCCTCCATAATGCGCTGCACACATCTGAATATTTGGGTTGAACTGTTCTGGAACAGTGTTGTAAATACAACTTAACCACTGATTTCTAGTGGTGTCCTCTTTTGGAAGGCCAAACAAAGTATTTTCGCTTTCGCAACGAAACACACAGCGTCTTCACAACATGGCGGCGGCAGCAACAATAAAGTTACGCCTTCTTTCTTTGCGTGAACATTTGGGCGGCGTTGTGCAAATCTTCCCACATCGTGACGTAGACATGTGGGGGTGTGTTTAAACGAGGTGTTTTAGGAGGGCGTGGACCAGTCTTAACTTTTAAAAAGAATATCTCTTTGGGTTTGAGACTTTAGTCTTTGCAACTTTAGGGATCATATCTATTCACGAACAGCTTGTAACACTCCAAAGAGAAAGGAAAACTTTAAATCGCATCATATGACCCCTTTAAATTCTGTGGTTCTTACGGCCATGTCTTGATCTAATCTGCATGTTTTGGGAACTTGATCTTGTTTGTTCTGCATCCCTGCTCTTTACCCAAATTTTTGCAGTCTGGACAGAAAACCCTGTTTTTGATCATTTTAGCTTATGATTGATTATCATAATTGATTAATTGATTACTCACACTTGAGGAAGAATGAATGTGCTATCTGTCTGTGACTTGTTGTCTTGTCAGTAGTTAAAAAATTTGCTTGGTTGGTTTGGAATTTCTGTCACTGGGATACCAGGAATGTCTGCAACAAACTCCCCATCCGCCTGCTAATGCTACACATAAACTTGAACCAAGAAACCTGGGAGCTGTAGAAACATCTCAGTCACTTCATTGTGTTGAGTCATGTAATGTTTAGCCATTGTATAGTACTGTAGATTGTAGTTTTCCTGTTTATGTTGTCGAGACAAACCCAAGGAAGATGACTAAGATGATGTCTATGCAAGAGAAGGTAAAGTCTATTTGTATGCCAACACATGAGTGTGTCAGATGGTATTTACTGACCCTCTCAATAAAACATCAGTTTATCCTATCGCCCAGCTTTAAACTGCAAAATGTGGGTAAGTAGGCATTTAGGTATTACAAACATTAGCATCATACATTTTTGTGAAGTTGCTTTGAAACAATGTGTATTGTGAAAACCGCTATATACAAACAAAACTGACTTGACTTGACTCGACACAGACTACTGTATTGTGTAAGGTGCGAGCATGTAGAACAGCAGTTTTAGCTTTGATCAGTGGCATGCTTGGCCAGTCTGATGCCAGGAGTACTGTATCAGGTTGCCATAAATTCCATGTGTGTTCATTAGGCCTGTTGGCAGAGTACTGGGCGAGGGCTATTGTTCAGGATTTTCAGAGACTGCACGCAAATCCACTATTGACACATAACTATTAGAAAAGTGTAAAAGAGGAACATAACCAGGCCAAAACCACATTGCCTGTTTGTTTTAGTTAGTTAGTTAGTTATTTAGTTTTGTTTAAATAAATCCTACACCATATTTATTTATTTATTTATTTACTTATTTACTTATTTACTTACTTAGACGAAATTTTGTGTTTGTTTATTGCATAAGGAAAAAGTATTGAACAAAAATAAAATGATTAAAAAATGTAATTAAAGTGTTTGTTAATAAAACTTAATATTTAATGAAAAATACAAGTATTTCTAGCAAATATAAAAATCAATTGTTAAAAACATTGCTCATTCTTTGTGTGACAAGTAAAAATTACTACGAACTGATACATTATTATTGATACACTATGGTGCAATTCTCTGGTAACAAGCCCATTACCGCGGGGAAGTAGGGGTGCTGAGGGTGCTGCAGCACCCCCTGGAGTGTAGCCCACGAAAAAATGGGGGGGCTGGGGGGGCAAGCCTACAATGACAAGAAGCAACGGTTAAATATGAGTTAAGTTAAATCAAATTGACTGTGAAAGTCGTTTCAACTGATTAAACGTATTAAACTGACTTAAAATCATTTGTTGCCATGATTTTTGGATTATATTATATAACCTGTAACATGTCTCTGCCGTTCCCAAATTAAGAATTAACAACAATTTCTTGTCACGTTGCACACACACGATGGACGAGGAGACGCTGGAGAATATGTTGACAGGACTTTATCTGCACCAAGGAACCAAGGGAGACGAACACAGGAAGACGTTCACAGCGGACAGAGTACTTGGG
>NW_015548343.1:1104581-1105014 GCF_001515605.1 Sinocyclocheilus anshuiensis
ATTAAGTTGTTCTGATTTTTTTCAACATGCATTCACATATTCATGTTTATTTCGTGCTGCAAATATTAAAGAAGATATAACTGATTCATATGCAGCTTGAACTGAGGCGAATTCTCGCACACATTTTTTGCATATGGGCCCGGGGCTGACTTGCTACGCCACTGAATAAGACTGATATTATCTTATTAATTAAAACACATCAGCCATAAAATAGTACAATAGCAAATTCGCATATATTAAACATCTACCTTGCATTGACAAAATAAATAAGATGGATATAGCCGTTGTAACCCAAATAAATAAGGTATTTTCCCTTATTTAAAACGAATGCTTAGTTTGTGGTTCATTGTTATTTTTTTAATGAAAACCCAGCAACAAAGACACTCACTTATAGGCTATTAAACGAATAAATGAAAGTTTTATTAACGAAAGT
>NW_015548343.1:1105444-1110463 GCF_001515605.1 Sinocyclocheilus anshuiensis
GTGCCCCCCCCCCGTTTTTTTTCCCACCCCCCCCCCCCAGCTCAAAATACGTTCCCGCGGCCATGAACAAGCCTGTTTTTTGTGATAATCACACTAGAAATATGAATCAGCAAAATATGTCTTGCCAAAAACTGACTGACTCACAAATAAGATGAAATTTTGTGGTGAGTTTCATGAGAGGTTGAACAGAAGTTTGAGAATTCTCAGAAGGCGTTGTGCTGGTATTTGTCAACTGTCAGCACATAATTAACCAGTGAAAGTTGACTGATGTGCTGTAATTGAGTGTTTGGCTTTTGTGTTTATTCGTCTTGACTTGATGGCTCAATAACTTATTGGGAAATAAATGTTTCTCAGTGAGCACAGAATGCATCTTTTCGGTACTTAGGGCTGTATTATTTTTACAAGTAAACTTTTGCAAGACATTGTTGTACTATAGGATCAACATGTTGAGAAATTCGTTTAAACATATAACAAAAAAATTCCCTCAGAGAAACATTAGGGAGAGGTTTCAAATAATCAGCCTGATTGTAGCCATGATATCAGATTGGCCAAGGTCCTACTTAGTAAACAGTGTAAACCTCGATTCTGAGCGTTAGAAGAGAAGCTCAAAATCAAGGGCTCTCAGGTGTCCTTTTATTTTGCTTTACTCGACAAGACCCAGGACACAGAGTGTTTTGGGATCAAAATCATCACAGTCAGTGGGAAAAAAAAATGTCATCAACTACCTGTCCAGTATTTGGTACTGCAGTATCACACAATATATTGTCAGCATATTAGAATGATTTCTGAAGGATCATGTGACACTGAAGACTGGAATAATGACTGCTGAAAATTCAGCTTTGCCATCACAGGTATAAATTACATTTTTTTTTAAATATATATTAAAATAGAAAACACTTATTTTAAATTGTAGTAATATTTCACAATATTATAAAAATAAAATCTTCATTAAAAAAAAACTTACCTATTCAAATACTGTTCATCTTTTGAACAGTGATGTACATGGATGGGAAATATTGATTTTAGTTTAAATTATTTCATTTTCTTACTTTTAGATTAGGACCATCTACCATTTTTAAATTCTCTCTTATCCAGCTCTTTGTTTCTCTTACAGGTTTGTTGTTGTTCCAAGGGATGTTTTGATTTTCTCACAGTAGTCTTTTGAGTTACAATATGGGCTGCAATTAACTATTCTAATTTTCTTTGAAAACAGAGGTACTGCAGAGTGTTATACAAGACGTGAAAATAGCACCAGTATGTTGCCATGGATTGCAGTTAATATACAAAATATACGACTGCTCAGTGTTGTAAATGACCAGTCAGAACATATATTTTAAAGAGTTGTGCAATATTTATTCTCCACCTGATCTAATGCAGTATTGATCAGAACAAAGCAATGGCTTCTTTCCCAGCAGTACAAATACTTTTTTTTTCTCCCCCCTTTTTGCAAACTATTGGAGCAGATCAAATGCAGTGCAGCTGGCCAGGACTGTAGATAGCCACTGAAATTCAGAGGGAAACTATTATTTTTTTTGGCATAACTGAGCTGAAGTGTCATTTATACTTACAGTAAGCTATTATACATTTCCTGAACACATTTATAGTTCCTAGATGCTTTAATAAAATACACTCAGACTATTCATGTAAACTATGCTGTAAAAATGAGTTATTCATAAATTATTATGTTGTTGATGTCAGAAATATGAGAATGTTAAGTTAAAAACATGTTTCAGTATTCAGCAACTTGACGGGGTATTGCTATGTAGTTTACAACGTTTGGCCAATCAAAAACCTTTAGCAGATAAATACCTTTAAAGTAAAATATGAGTCATTTAGATTGAAGGTTTGATATTTTCAAGATTTTCAGAGAATAACAATTTACATTTATGTCTGTTACTCACAGAAAGCAATCGTATGGCTTCAGAAGACCTGTAATGGTAGTTCAAAAGTGGATGATTTTTGTAATGTTTGATGCTTTTTTTTGTAATTTTGGAGCTTGACCGTTCCAGTTCTCATTCACTGAAATTATACTGAACAGAGCAGGTAAGATCTTGTCAATATATATATAAAAAGTAATGCTTGTGTAGCGAATCAGCTCAAAGGGGAAATATGAATAATTAATCATAACTAGTTTATTTAGATCCGCTGTAAGTATTTACTTGACCTCTCAGGGTCAACTGTCTGTCAATTCTAAGAACGTTAATTTCCTGGTTAAGGGAAATAACTTTCTTACCGTACAATACTACTCAGAGCATGTAGCAAAAATCTGCATGATTAGGACACACACACACACATTCAGTTGGTATAGGAAAAGGATTAAAGGTTAATTGGTTAATGGAACGTCAAGGCCGAAGCCTGGCGCGAACTTAGGGTGTCCTTAGGGCATCCTCATCTTCTCAGAATCTAACGCGGGTCACTGATGTGAGGCCTTTAAGGCCTGACAACATTCACGCCTCTCAGGATGAGCTTGTCCAATGAGAAAGGCTGAAATTCCAAGCGGGACTTTGGAAATACTGGGGAGTTTTATGACCCTTTGTGTGAGAGCATGATAATTTGCACATGGAACTTGAATCAAAATTACTAAAGATTCTTAGAATACTAATATATTGCCTATGTACCAACATATAATATACACTCTCGTTTAGGTTTGAAACAATTTTGAAGGCAAGAGACCCTTAATGTCATATCCTCTAAAAATTGTTCAAATTTCAAGCTTGAACCCCTTGAACTTTACTTTGTACTCTGCCTTGTGGCTATGACAGACTTGTAGAGGTAGAACAAAAAAGGGGCACTGAAAAAAAACAAACAAGCAGAGATAGAATAACGGAGTGTGTCAGAGAGGGAGAGAGAGAGAGAGAGAGAGAGCTGCTAATCTCAGGAGCTCCAGCAGTAGGCCAGCCTGACTGCTCTCAAAATGCTGTGTCATCTAGTCTGTATGGGGCTTTTCTCTGTTTGTGTGTGTTTTAGCCACGAGAAGAGTCTGTGTCCTGGCTTTGATTGTGCACACACATCAGTTATTACAACAACAACACTCTGATGACAAAATCAAATAATGCTTTGGCAAAGAAGATTAGGTGATCTGATGATGTCATTGGCTTGTCTAGTTCAAGTCTGTCTGAATAACTATCAAGTAGGCTTCCTTGCAGAAGCATTACAGCATTGCAGTAAGTACACTATAGTATTCTTTGCTGAGTCACTGTAGATGTGCTGAATTATGTTTGTGAGGCTTTTCCATGGCTTTATTCATTCATTATGAAAAATAGAGCATGTAATGACGTTGTTGTTGTTGTTGATGATTATCCTTGGCATGTCATGTAATGTTTGGAAAGCTTACACTCAGCTTTAGATCTCGGCTCATCTGTTTGTGTGTGCATGTGTTTAAATGTCAACATTGATTTTAATATCACACCTTAATTTTGAGCTGACACGAATACATAAACACACAAGAAGCTATTCACATATCATATGTTAATGAGCGGCCATTCTTACATTTACGAGACCTTCATGCATTATATAAATGAGTAATAGACGGTGAATGAGTAATGCTTGTTGATAATCAAAGGTAATCAATGATTTAGTCATTCACGTAATCTTGTTTTCACAGGCTTTCAGGAGCCAAAAACAATACACAAGCATTTTCTGAATTCAATACATTGCACTTTATATTTGTTTTGTTTCGTCTTGTCTTGTGTTTTTTTTGTGTGTGTGTTTTATTTTTTAACACTTAGCTTTTTATGTAAATCTGTCTAAGGGATGTATTTATAGATAAAATGAATAGTTATTATTTTGCACTGGAAAATGCTAAAAATATGAAGTTAAGTCCAGACCACAAGAGCAGGTTTGTGAGAGTGGCTGTTTTGTATGTGCACTGAAAGCAGTTTTAGCATGTTTTCATTGGACACTGCTGCTGTCATATTGAATTAGAGAATCAGATTGAAAATATGGAGACTAAATGAGTCGTAAAAGAGAATCTGTGGGTGCATTTAGCTAAAAACTGACACATGGGAAAATAGTTTTAATGGAAAGCATTTGCAGTCATCATGTTAAGACACCAGCTAAAAAAAAAAATCAGTGGCTAGATAAATTACAGGGAAAGACAGAGAAGACCAAGGTCCCAGAGTGCATTTCTCTCAATTTTGCTTTCTTGTGTAGATTCTATCCTTGTCTTTTACATTCTCATCCTCTTCCTTTTACGTTTCACTTCTTTACATCTTTCTCTGTTTTAGTTTATACAATCTGTCTCCCACCTTCAAACGTCCCATCAATCTATACAATTTGTACCTACCCCGCATTCTGATTGGCTCAGGCACCCCGTGGGACCCACGGGGGATGGGATGGGCTGGAGGAAAGAGGGAGAAGGAGGAAGAAGTGAGGGTGGGGTACTTTTCACATCACAGTTTCCCTGCAAACAGGGAATGAGCAAGTGTGAGAGAGGCAGTGAGTGAGTGAGTGAGCGAGAGAGAGCGAGAAAGAGGATCAAAACAGAGAAACCACACGGTCAGCAAACAGCACTGCAGACTTAGCCGAGAGGAGGGCAGAACTGAATCCTGAAGTCTTGCAGCGGCGTGGCTGGTGAAATCTTACTGGACTGACCTTGCACAGCGCACACACACACGCACACACGCTCCCAGGAAACCAGCCTGACAGAATCCAGTGACATGGACACAGCCCGGTCCATCCAACACGAGATCACCTCTCTCAAAGGTACTTACCAATGCGGATCAATTCCTAGAGGAAAGTGCCGTTGAGCCGTTTACTGGGATGGGAATGGATTTTAAGGAGACATGTGAATGGCATGCAAAGTTGTGAATTCCATTGTGTCCTCTCTGCCTCAACTTTGCTGTGTTTTTTTATGAAGGGAAGGGCCGGGTCTTTTGTGCGGGGGGCCTCATGCTTGAACTCCAGCCGTGTTTTAACTGTGTTTGGAAGCAGCAGGATTCTGCGTCAGCCATGCGGCACGTTCGGTGCACTGACTGCCGCATCACCACGGTAACAGGCAATGCAGTGGCATGGGACCCC
>NW_015548343.1:1110498-1129419 GCF_001515605.1 Sinocyclocheilus anshuiensis
AATATAGAGCTGTTTGTGGTGTAAGACAAGCGGACCAGGAAGTTTGATGTCTTAACATGCAGCGTTTTCATTAGATAGATGTCTGTTATTCAATATTAACTGATGCAGATTCGAAAGAGGAAGAGAGAGGGTGAAGTGTCAAATACCTATATATATAGACATTCACATTTCATACATGACTCTGGGCACATTAGCGGCAGTATAAACTGAGTTATATAGGGTTGCAATGACAGTTTTGTAGTTAAAGCTGAATCCTCCTCAGGTTGGGCTTGGGCTGACAAATGCTGATTGCTGATATTCAAGGGTCTGTCCATCGGAGCATGAAAGTGGACCGGCACTAAATACCTGGGGATTAGGCCACTCGTAGCATTTGGTTACTGGCCAAGGGGGTTTTGAGCATGAATCAGATTTTAGTGATTGTTTTTGTGTCTTGGTGCTAAAAGGAACTGAATATTTTTGTTGATCTGTCTCTAGGTTATGTGGTTTTGAAGGGCCGTCAAAACCAAATTTGGATTCTACTCGAGTCAGAACATTAGCGTAACCTTGTGTGTTTCGACATTTGTAATTAGTAAAAGTACAGCTGATGGATTAGGGAAGATATTGGCTCACAATGCAAATGTGCTTAGTCCATAACTTGAATAGCATTATCTACTGTGTTTAGTTTGATTATAAGCCCAATTACACATAATTATTATTTCCAAATAATTATTTGTACTTTGACTGGTTTTATTTGTAAGTTGCTGATTTAAAAGAGATTTTTTTTCTTGTTTTATTTTATTTTGCTTAAGAGACTTGTACTTTAACACAGTAGAGTTTAAGCAGAAAACTAATTACTTTTTAAAAAGATATTTATGCTTTATTGATTTTAGAGTAACCTAAAAGCAAAGAGTCATTTAGAAGACATTTTTGTGTCTCAATAGTGATGGCCCGCTGGCTCTGGGTCAGTACAAAAGTGTTTTTGGGCCAGTTTAATTGAACTGTCACTAGTTCTGTTGGGCCAGTGCTGCACCTTATGTTTATTTTATTTTATTTTATTTTTAAATGTAACTACGGTACAGCTATGACTCTCGTGACTTACTCTTCTACATATTTTAAATGGGAATAGGGGAGCACATGTAAGTGACTGACATTTTACTGTTATTATTGTTATTATTTGTGGTGTTTAGAAATAATAGTATCTCACCTATTTCATCCTCATTACCTTATTGTGACTGGCCACATTTCTGAAGACTGTGAGCATTGTTGACGTGTAAATGTATTTTGTCATGTGGTAATTCATTCATCTAGCCAATGTCAGAAAGTTAAGGAAGTCCATAACAAACTTTTTGGAGCTTACTTTAAAAAAAGGATTGTGGAGAAAGTTTTGAGATCTGAATGTTACATCATTTACTATGACAAACATCAAACTACTCCCTTTAAGCTGCAAACATGGCAGTTATTACTCTTGATTTTTGGCTGTGTAGTTTTCATTATTTAGTTTCTCTCCTTTTCCTACTTTGTACTTTGAAAAGGGTATTCAGTCCAAAGCAGAGTAATTTGTGATCTAAATGTGTCTATTCTGATGAATTACTGTCTGCAGCTCGAGTGTGTTTCAATGGAGCTGCTAAGTATCCAGAAAGCCTTCAGCTGTTGTGACCAGAGTGAATGTTTTCTGAATTGTCAGAGTAGACAAAGGCTTCTCACCCTATCAAACAGTCCAGAGAGTCTTAGTTAATATGCCTGACAGCCTCTACCCTTGTACTTGCCCACTTCATTGAGGGGTCACTTTCTGCTGGACACACTTTTGGCAGGCTTAAAGCAGAATTGGGTGTGATCTACCTGTCAGGAATATCAATGACAGAGAAAGCTGCTTGTACTTTTGAGATTTACACTACCATTTAAAAACTATATTATTTTTTATAAAATACAAATAATTTAATGCTTTATTCAGGACAGACAGATACATTAAATTGATCAAAAGTGACAGTAAAGACATTTTTTAATGTTACAAAAGATTTCTATTTCAAGTAAGTGCTTTTGAACTTTCTATTCATCTAAGAATTCTGAAAAAAAAGTATTGCAGCAAAATTTTCAACATTGATAAGAAATTTCTTGAGCACCAAATCAGCATATTATAATTATTTTTTTAAAGGATCATGAGACACTGAAGACTGGGATAATGGCTGCTGAAAATTCAGCTTTGCCACCACAGGATTAAACTACATTTAAAAAAACATTTAAAATTTTAATAATTTTTCACATTTTTGCTGTCTTTACTGTATTCCTTATCAAATAAATGCAGCCCTGGTGAGCAAAAGAGACTTCTTTCAAAAACATTTAAAAAATCTTACAGACCCCAAATCTTGAACAGTAGTGTATATATTAATATTATTTTATAAAATTAAAAAATTATACAGTAATAATTGTTTAAAATAATAATAATAATAAAATCTATATTGTGTACCAGTGAAAATGTAGGATGGGCAAGTAGAAATCTGAAATGGCTTTTACCCAAAGCAGCTTACTTCTCCGTTGTGCCACAATCACAATAAATTGTAAAATTATGATGTTTAAAATGAAACTTTTATTCATATTTATTGAAGGCATGCATAGCTCACGCAGTTTTTGCTGTGTCCAGTGACCAGCCAAATGCCTCTGCTTTCCCCCTAATTTGCCTCAGATTAATGCTGTACTGGATCCAGACCCAGATTCCCTCTTAATGAGCTTTTGGCCTTTCTACCTTCTCTCTTGTTTCAGAAAACCTTTTTATGTCTGCTAGATGGTTTTCTTTCACTGCTGCACCATAGAGACAGCATGTCTGGGCAGGAATCTTGTTGAACCTGGAGATCAAATGATGCATTGTCAGTTATACAAAGAGTTAACAGGTTGAATTGATGTGCTTCAGAGAAAGAGTTTGGATGGTAAATTCTGGCTTCATATAGGCCTCTTCGGAGAAAAACTGTGCAGAGGATGGCATTTATTTATTGTTTTAGCTATCTGCTCACTTTCACCTTTTTACATGCATACAAACATGTCTTCACCAAAGCACTTTTACTTTAATCTGTCAGTCGCAATAATGTTTTTCTTTCTGGAAATAGATGTTTAAAAAAAAAATTTGTTTGTAGCTGCATATGTGTGGAGTTAATAGTTTCAGGATGTTGTCTGAGTGTGAGTGTGTGTTGTACAGGCCAAGTCAGGACAATCACTACTGCCAGGGATTCAGGAATCTTGAATATTGCAGTATTTGCATATGGCTATTTTTGTCTGTTATACTGATTACTAAACAGTTTCACTGTTGTGTCTCACTATATCAAAGATCACAGTTTAAAAAAAAAAATTTTTTGTAGCTGCATATGTGTGGAGTTAATAGTTTCAGGATGTTGTCTGAGTGTGAGTGTGTGTTGTACAGGCCAAGTCAGGACAATCACTACTGCCAGGGATTCAGGAATCTTGAATATTGCAGTATTTGCATATGGCTATTTTTGTCTGTTATACTGATTACTAAACAGTTTCACTGTTGTGTCTCACTATATCAAAGATCACAAACCTCTGATGAGGAGCAAAACGCTGTTGATAATTTTGTGGTTAATGGGTGTGTAATTTAACGTGGAAAGATCTGATCCTCATCAGGTGATGTAGATATTGATTTATCCTGCAGCTGGCCTAAGTCTGTCATTTATTCTGCTTTAGGAAGGACAAATAACATAGAGTGCACTTATGGACTACACAGAAATCAGAGAAACTAGTGGAGGCTTAAGTAAAGGAGTCACATCATTGTGTTGATGGAATTAATAATTATCAGCTATTCCGGTCTTTTCTATTCTCTAAGACCACACCCTGCTGTGCCACATTTCAGGCACTATGAAACTCAAAACATCTGATATCTGGTTGTATTTAGTAGATTACAATATCAGATCAGTGTAATTAGTACGCAATGACCTAGAATTCATTTATTTAAAAAGTATTCTGATGTCAAATAATAATTTTTTTTATTTTTTTTTATTTTTTAAGCTGTGCTTATCATTGACATGCTATTAGTAATTTGATTTAATGAGCTCACAAAGTTATGAGTCTTGTTAAAGTCCATGTGTTCATGTTTCCCTATCATGTTTTTTTTCCCTGCACCATGACTTCATTAAATATTACATTCAAATACAGGAAAGTGATGCTTTCAAATACAAATTGTGTTTAAGTTAGTTTTTTATGACTTCTGTTTGTTCCAAACCCAAATGACAAAAGTTGATTGAGGACTTAACAAAAAGACACTGAATATCACGTTTTCTGTAGTCATATGATAACTTTGTGAGGAACAGGCCGAAACGTAAATGATTATTCACTGAAAAACTAAGTTTATGAGAGAAGTAGCAATGAATGAATCATTCTATTAAGTCAGATCTGTTTGAAGAACTGAATGAAGTTTTAATCTAGTTTGAATATATCCGAATAATTTGTTCATGAATCATGAGGATTGATCCAGTTTTTGAGTTGAACTCACTGAATCTGGTCACAGCGGTTATCAAAGAAGCTTTTCAGTGAATTCCAACTTAAATTTTAGTCTGTTCATCAAACAAAATGACAACTTCAGAATTCTTAAAATTCAGTGCACATATGCTTATGAGTCCTTTTTAAAAATCGAGTTCCCACTCATTGTAAATGTATAGATTTAATATGTTCCACAGGATAAAGCAAGTCATAAAATCTGAAATGACACAAGCGTAATTTTTATTTTGGGTTTAGTGATTTTTTTTTTTAACTCATAAGTCTGCTGATCCAACACTGCCTGTATGCCGGTTTCCACAATCAGCACTGAGGTTTCATTCACTTCAAGAACTCAGTAACTGATGTTATTGAATCAAATCTTTTCTTTGCTCTTCACTCATATCAAATAATCGTGCCTTTAATTCAACTCCTCCTCTAATTCAACTCATTTCTCCCTTTAACCCCAGCCAGCTACAATAAAACTGCATTGCAAGCACTGTTACTGATGGAAAGGAGAGTTTGGAGAGGCAGCCTTGTGATGGAGGCCTCTGCCAGCATTTCTCCTCAATATCAAAAGTGTTTCGTATGCTGTAAAGGGCTGTAAAAGATGATTTTGCTGATCCTTGTCCATATAGTCCGACAATATAATGCCAGCTTGCTTCAGGAATTGTTTCAATTAAGGCAACTATATTTACAAAATCATAGTGAACTCGTACCTGCAGTGTCCAGTAGGTGGTACCCTCACAAAGATAATGTCATGGGACTCCTTCTGGTAATGTACACTACTAGGGTGCAGCTGTGGCCCAGTAGGGGGTTTATTGTGTCTAATCGAGGGTTAATGTTGTAAAGTGAACTATCATCCTGCAAGAGAACCTTTTGTGCCATGGCTGCTGTTTCCTGAGCTTTATTTTCTTTTGTTTCAGCTGCATTCTCTTCCCTGCCTGTTTTTAATAGCTAGCACATTGGAGGAGCCAGGTCCTGTCTGATGTCTTTAACAACTTTTCCCATAAAACAGACGCCAGTTTATACGTCAGCACTCAAGCTAACACCTAAGAACTATTTTGAGTGTGGGGAGCATTTAGCCTCTGAGGCTGTCAGTGTGTAAACCATGAATGTTAATGCTAATGTTTTCTCCTTTCTCTTGTTTTTCAGGTAAGTTGCTGTTTCTCTCAGAGCTGTAGGTGTGGGAAGCTTGTCTGTCTCTGGTAAGGAAGAGAATGTTTAATAGGAGCCAAGACATTTGACAACAAGACCTTTGGCATCAAACGTCAAACATCTGCTCATCTGGAATGACGTTGGTTTAGCCCTCTCAAAGGGAGTGTTATGAGAAAAACATGGGTAACTTTAACCTTTTAAAGTCACATGACTTAAAAGCATTATTAAGTACTGATTATAAAGTACTATGGTATTCTTTGAAGTACCTTGAATGTAGATGATATGCTACATGAACATGGTAATCATTTAGCACCATGGTATTGTATATTTTAAAGTATTACCATGATAGTGCTGTTTTTAAAGGCCAAAAGAGGGATGTTTATTATTAAATAAAAAGTAAAAATATACGCTACCATCATTTTTTTTTAAATGTCAATGTTCACAAAGGCTGCATTTGATGATTAAAAAAAAACAAAAAAAACAATATTGTGATGTATTATTACAATTTAAAATAACTCTATAATTCTATTTTAATATATTTTAAAATGTAATTTATTCCAATGATGCAAAACTCAATTACTCCAGTCTTCATTATCACACGATCCTTCAAAAATCATTATAATATGCTGATTTGGTGTTAAAGAATGTTGGTGATAAATGTTGGTGCTGATTCATATTTTTATGGACACAGTGATTCAGTGACTGTTTTTACAGGGTTCTTTAATGAATGGAAAGTTCAAAAGAACAGTATTTATTTGAAATAGAAATCTTTTGCAACATTATACATGTTTTTACTGTTACTTTTGATCAATTTAATGAATCCTTGCTGAATAAAAGTTGCTTTCTATAAAATAATTAAATTTTTTAAATGGTAGTGTATCATGAAAACATATGACAGGAGATGGTAATAAGCAAAAGAAAACACATTTATGAGACAACATAACATATTAGTTGGTCTGTCTGAAGCCTGGTTTTCATAAAAAGAAAATAAAAATAAGTAAACATCTCCTTCAGAAAACGTCTCCTGTCGCGCTTTTGCAGACCAAGCACACTTCATGTGGAAATGTTAGACTTGTCCCGGACATATGCTTTTAATTCCTCATCATTTTGTTATATAACTGACATTCAGCTCAATTGGCAGTTAAATTACTAAGCCGAAGGCTCTATGGCAGTGCCAATTCTGGTCTGGAAGGTGGTGTGGTACCACATAATAGTTCAGAGAAGTCATATTGCCACATTGGCGGAGTCCAGGATCTGACTCAGCCAGGATCCTCCTAGGCATGAATTTCCCGTTTGCCAGTGTGTTATGGTGGTAAAGTTTAGGGAAGTAGATTGGCCTTTCGGTGAGTAAATTATAAGTAAATTGGCCTCCCCAAGAACCACACACAAGTTACCAAGTGGCCCAATGTTATTAATGTTTCTTGAGTTCTGTTACTGCCAGAGGGCACATATTGTGCTTCTATGGATTTTGTATCAGTGGTCATCGCATTCATAGCTACTTGAAGTTCCTGGTGTACTTAGGTCTGTGTCAGGGTTATCGAGTTTCCTTAAAGATATCTCTAAGGCTCCAGTGTTAGTAATGTGGTAACGTAATACAGTTGTTCATATTGGCGTGTGGCACCTGTAATGCTGTTGAGCTGTTGACTGAACTTTCCCCTCATTCATATCAAGGATGAAGTTTCTATGTTCCACAAGCTGTTTAAATGCCAAAAGAAAGTGCCATTCTTGACTAGAATATTGGTCTTAAATCTGGGGTGCAAACTAGTTTATAGGTCTTTGGTTTCAGAAGCACCATATATTCATAATCACAAATTTAGTTTGCAGATTTCACAGTGTGTTGTGGTTGGATGCTAGGACATGTCTAGGTGGTTTCTAAGATGTTGCTAGGTTAGTAGGACATTGTGGGTGGTTGTTAGGTTGCTTGGTGGTTTCTTATTGGCCAGAATAGCCCATGTTCTGTAATGCAAGTCTATGGGATTTTTTTGCCATGTTTGTCTGATTTCTTAGAAAAGTAAAAGCACATCTCTTCTCAATATGCTATATGTCGTATCACTATTGATGCACTACTATTTTTAAATGCTGAAAATACTTGTGTTTTTATCCAGTTATAGCTAAAAGATGTATTAAATTAAATGACTCAGCAATGTCACTTTATAAATTCAATAATATTTAAATTAGATTGCTAGGAAATCTATAAAGATAGTTTTCCCAAAACATAAATTAGTCTATTAGCTTGCTAATAGAAAAGTATTCTTTATAATAATCTTTGAAGCTGCTGACTTTATCATATGTCGTTATTTAGATCCAGCGTTTTCTATTCTGTTTTATTTTTAGGTGAACTCAAAGAAAAAAGTACTATATTACTTCTTTAGACAGTGAAGTGCCTGTTCCAGGAAAAAGTCTTAATGTGCTGGTTTGTTTTCCAGTGTTGCTAGTGACCATGCCACATTTGGCTATGGCCGCTGTTATGGACACCTTCACTCGTTACTCATTGTCTGTTTGAGTCATTTTAGGTTGCTGTGGCAACAGTCGATGGTTATTGACCACGCCCAGCAGGCGCTCAAAGTGCTGACTCACTCGCTCAAGTCCGAGGCAAAATAGCGCCCATCTCATGAGGGTATTGGGCTGATTAGTCATTCGCTTGACCTTCCTGCATCCTTTCCTGTTGCCATGGATCTCTTTCGGTTCCTGCTTAGATTATATTAGGTTCCCATCACCGACATCACACTCTTCTAGATAAGTTAATTTTGAACTAATGGGGTGCTGTTCAGCTGGAAGTCTTAATAGTTAAGACTGAAACTAATTTTAGACAGTTTAATTAATCAATAAGGTACAAGAGGCTTTGCTATATAGTGAAATTATTGCTAAAAGGTGTTTTTAAGCACCAAGATCGTGTGCCATTTAGAATGAATAGAAAATGCCTTTTAAATTTGATTTAGGAATTGTTTTAGTAATTTGTATTTAGTTTGCATGTTTCATCATATTTGATAAAGTAACTTTTGAGAAGTAGGGTGAAAGAAAACATAATTTCCTTCTGTTACAAGTGCTTAATTTAGAATGTAGCTATGGAACAAAAATATATCAATCTGCAATGGGTATTGCTGTGGTTTTTTTGTCATAGCTGTTGCTATAGCATGAATATAATATGACTATAATGCTGTTAGTTAAAACACTTTGGTACAAATACATTGGGAAGAAGAACACCTGTTCTTATCTGTCGTTGGAAAATTGCTAGATAATTGGGGTGTATAAAGTAACATATAATTAATGAAATTTGTTTGTGTTGCGTGAGAGCGAGTTGAAAAATATGTAGACTGCATCTGCAAACTCCCTGAAAACATAAATCAGTTTGTTTTCACATTGCTCAATATGTTAAGCATTTTGTGTCAAAATATAGACTTCATTTTAAAGAATGAGTTCCCTTCTGGCTGGTAATCGTCGCCTGTGGGTCTTCTTGCACAATGTTCACTAGCTTTATGCTTAGGGCGTGTGTTAATATATGACAATCTTTGTATGACTGTGCAATAGACAGTGAGCCTGAGCTTTTGTTTGCGGTATAGTATGTTTCATCAAAAGTTAGTATGTGAATATGTGTTTCTGTGTGTTCACATACTCATAGTCCTGTGTTTGAGCTCTTTCCCACTGCCCCATAATGTCAGAGTGCAGGGGTGTGTTTAATGGTTTGGAGAACAACCATGTGCAATAAATTCCACCCCATAAACCAAGCGCTGGAATGCGTGAGAAGCGCCAGTTGTGAAGGGAAACTTTATCTGCCAGAGGCTTTCAATGATCTCCTTTCATACAATTTGTTTTATGAACTGCTCTCGTCAGAGCTCCTTCTATGTGATAGTAACTCCATGGCAAAGCTACTGTCTGAGAGATGCTCAAATGAGTGTGAGGTCTAGAATGACGAGCGGTGTGCACAACAGCACACTGCCACTCATTGATGGTGTTTTTTTTTTTTGGTTTATATGTATAGAGAGTGTCTAATTGTTTTATGCTGTTGTTGATCGATGAGATATGCATGGTTGAGGCTTTGCAGATCAGTGTGATTTAAGCTCCTTCCCTTCGGGAGGTTCAGACTACACAAGGTTTTTGTTTACCCAACTTCACCCTAAATCAGTTTCAGCGTCAGGTAATGACTTACAGATGGACTTGCGCACTTCTTGCGGCTTGGCTTCTGAGAGAAACTTTGACTGTCTCCACTTGGAAAATGCTAATTTTTCTCAAGGGGAATTGTTTCTCAACCATTCTGAATCTTATTTTAACCAATTTTTAGCAAAAATAGCATTTCAGAAGTCTCAACAAAAACATCATATTGTCCATCCAGCATGAATTTTCATGATGGTTTCCCTGTTACTGTAATGATACTATGGTACTGATGCTAAAACTATGGTACAGTGATGTATAACCTGATGCTGAATGATTACCATATTCATATACCATGGTATTTACAGGGTGCTTTAAAGAAAGCTGTGTTATTATTATAGTACATGTCCAAAAACATGGTATTGCCATGGTCTTTGGTACTTTTGTTGTTAGTATCAAGCTATATAGTGCTGATTTGAAGCCATCAAAGGAAGTCTTATTTGTTTTTGCCGGTTAAGGTGGTCAACTAACATGGTCTTTAGATAGAAGTTTAGCTGGTAGGGACATACCAGCACATTAGCATCCAAAACACAACATTATGCTGATATTTTCAGCAGGGTGTGTATTACTTTCTAGCCAAATATCTGAAATCTGAACAGATTGTGAAACTTGGAAGTCTTGAAACACTGATTTAAATGGAAGACAGATTGCATTTATAAACCTTGTGTAAGATTTCAGGGGGTGAGTGATAATTCATTATCTGTCAGTGAAGCTGCAATTAATAATTAGGGATGTTGGGAGCAACTGGAGTACAGATCATCTCTTCATGAGATGCAGATTAGGCACAAGATGTGTCTCAGACAATTTCAAAATTGTGTTTGAAATCAAGAAAAAGTCTCTTTTGCATTTATTACTGTCATACTCTGGTGATGGATGATTTGGATATGGCAGTGATTCCTTTATTTTATTCTGCACTTTAAATTATTGAAAATATAAGCAGCATTAAACTCTAGATGGCAGTGTGTAGTTTGGTTAAAGTCAGTTTTTATTACCCCCTTATGCCAAATATACATTTTCTGATATATATGTAAAACAGACACTCCAACCCAAGGAAGGCTAAGAGAGCTTGATGTCATTTTTCCATGAACATTTCTTTTCTATGGTCGAACCATGTTTCTTTCCACACTTTTGGAGTAAGGCCTCATATATATCACCAGATGCTGCAAACATAGGCACCATTGTCTATATATTCCTTTGAGAGACTAGTACTCTAGCTGTATTTTCCATCAGCATCCATTAGCACATATGATTGTGTATATATCATAGTGACGGCTAAAGGGAGATGAAGCGAAAAACAGTCCTTTCAGCACTAAAACCATTTACCTTTCATTAGGTTTAATTGTATATTGTGAAACACAAGAGTTGTAATTAACATCCTCTATTTTTGGTGCATGCTTGAATTTAAGTGACCTATTACTGTAAATAAACCATATGATACTGATTTATGTATTTTGCCTTTGAAACACCACATTCTAAACCAGTAGTCATAAATTGGGGGTGCGTAGTGTCTTTTGAAACATCTGTTCACCATTTCTCTTAATTTTTATGAACTAAGCATTCATGTCCATCTATCTCACTAAAATGAATACTATTATTTATAAATTATTTTTCCATTTTATTTAAAAATTACATTTGTGTAATTGAAGTATTATATTATTTCTTTTATTTAATTACTTAAATAACAGTTTTGTTTAATGAATAATTTGAAAATGTTTTAATAGAAAGTTGCTGTTAGCTTGCAGTTGCAGTTAGCAACAAGATTATGCCTCTAGCTATGTTTTGGTGAGACAAGGTGAGGTTGCTGGTGCAAAGCTGTTTTTGGTAATATGATAAGGAGAGATTGATTTTTGTAGGTGTGGCATTCATAGATACATGTTCCTGTCTGTTAAACATGATTTGGCACCTCAGAAATGGATTAAACACGTAGAATATTCCACACAATGTAAAACCACTACTTCATTTTACTAGGTCATTTTACATGGTCCAGCACGCACTTGGAGTTTCTTTGTGAAAATTAGAGTTATTTTAGTGTTGTTTTGTGGCATTCTTCTACCAAAACACATCCTTTTTTCAGCCTTGTGAAGATTTGTGCTTGACTCTGTACAATCTAAACTCTCTTGTCTCTCCCTTTATTGACTATAAAACCCCTTGGGCCTAATTAAAATCTAATTAGTTGGGCTTACTTAAAAAAAAAAAAAAAGCATGCAAAACAAACCGATTGCCTTGAAAAAACTAAGTAAAGTGAAATAGGAATAGTATGTTGTACTAACAAATGCTTAGTTAGTATAGTTTACTTACACGAGAGTTCTAGTAACTAAAAAAGAACTGTAGGGGGTACTTGATCCTTTCATTTAGGTTTACTCATGTCATGACTCAAGCTACTCACTGACTCCCAGAGTGCATTGCGGCATGAATAAATTATGCAGTTGCTTTGTTTTACAGTTGTTGATTTTATTTGCCAATTTTATTTGCTGTCTTGTGTCAGTAGTAGCACAACAAAAAAAGCAAATAAAATGGTTATTGTTACAAGTAATGAAAATAAATGAACTTGAATTGTTACCATTGTTGTGATTCACGTGCTGAATGTTAAAGTCTGTCTGTGACTTTAGCATATTACAACACACTACTTAAAAGCATCTCAAGGTATTTATGAAAAACGAAATTTGAAAAAGTTCGTTAATAAAGTAAACACACACAATAAAATACACTAATGCTTTAATTAGAAGATAGGTCACCTTCTAAAAGCAACCTATTTATTAATTTTCTTCCCTTGGAATCAAATAACTCTGACTTCATGATGCATTGTTGCATTAACAGGAAGAAAATGATTGTAACATAAACGAAGTTCCAAGTGCCCAACCAAAGGGAACGCTAATCACTATAATGGTGAGTTAAAAAAAACACATTTTAGGAAAATCAACATCAATTTATGAAGTTAGCTTATGTGATGGTCTCTCAAATATTTCAGTTGTATTGAAAATTCGACATTCAAGATGACTTTGGGAAATGAGTGAATGCAACTAGTGAAAGATAATTGCAGACATTGAGGAAATGAGTGAAAAGTCTATTAAGACTTTTTCTTTTCTTCTTCTACTGTTGTTATGTTGCACATTAGCAACATATTAGTGCACTGCTGCCTCTCACTGCTTTATTAATGTCATTGGTTCCTTTGTGGCTACTTGAATATTTTAAGTAAGTGTCACTCAAAACAGTAAGTAAATTGTTTTATTTGCCTTGAAAGTAGCTGTAACTTAATAAAACCTAGTAAGTATAACAACTAAGTAAAGATAACTAATTAAATCTAAGTAAGGTGAACTATTGGATTTTACAGTGTAGGCCTAAACATACTGTCTTGATTGTTTGGTTCTGGAATGCCAGTGGAAAAACCCCTGTTGAAAGTTTTCAATCACATGCAGTGTTTCACCATCCACCAAACTCAATCTGCCAAATCTGATTTTGACGGCAGCTTAATGCAAAAGGGTCTGGCTGCAGCTGGCGCTTGCACTCTCAGACGTGCATTCTCAGGCTTGCACTCTCAGACACTTGCACTTCCGCTAGCGACGTCACTTGCAGTCTTTATTATTTTTTGTTTTGTTCTATTTATTGATTGCTTTTTGTTTGAATCTCTCAACATTTTACAACAGTAGCCAGGTGGTGAAGACAAGAAAAAATAAACTAAATTACAGTGTCACTTGCAATCGCCACTTGCACTCTCCGACACCTGCGACGTCACTTGCAATCGACACAAATCGTGCGTGTTGCCAATGGAGACAAGACGCTGTGGTGGTGATTTAATGATTATTTATTTTATTTATTTATTTAGTCATTTATTAGAGGCTTTTATTCAAAGCGACTTACAAATGAGGACAACAGAAGCAATCAATTGTAGTATTAAAACAACTAAAAACAGATCCAAACACGTCTGAGAGTGCAAGCGCCAGCTGCAGCCAGACCCTTCTCGCTTAATGTCTAAAATCAAAAGATAGTGAGAATCAGATTATTTTATTCTGTTTTGACCAAAATTCCTCCACAGCGCTGTAACAGACTCATTGCAAGTTATCGCAAACGCTTGATTGCAGTTGTTGCTGCTAAGGGTGGCCCAACCAGTTATTAGGTTTAGGGGGCAAACACTTTTTCACACAGGGCCATGTAGTTTTGGATTTTGTTTTCCCTTAATAATAAAAACCTTGAAAGAGTGAAAGAGTGTCTCAGAAATGCTGTGTTCTGTTCGGATGGCAGTGCTTAGAATGCTTGTTCAGTCTTTCTCTTATTCTGTCTTTTTAATTACATTTCCTCATGCAAAAAGTTTACTGCTTTCTGTTCGTCATAGTGACTCAGGAATTGTAAAAAAGAACAACCTTTTGTTAGGAAACTGTTTTGGCTGGAAGTTTTCTTTTTGTGCTGTTTATGGGCTATTAGGAAATTACTTTTCAAGAATCAATGACAGGAGCTGCTTTGTTGCTTTGCTTTGTTTTCAAAAACACAAAAGCCTGTGACAAATCTATAACACCATAATTGAGGCAAAATAGTTGCTGGAATCTTCATGCCGCTCTCAGACAGACTATTTACGAGGCCAGAAAGACAGGCGCCCACCGAGCAATATGAAAGTGATATGTGCTATGGGCTCCCTAAAGTCTAAAGGAGTGTGAGGAAAACTTTTGCCTTTTAAGAGGACAAATAGTACATCAATCCTTAATAAAATAAAAAAATAAAAATTACCATGCAATCCCTGCAATTAAGACTTCAAAAGACTTTAGTTTCTTTTATATATGCTTGTCTTTGAAGTGTTTTTAAAGAACTTTAAAGACAAAGGTTTTTTGAAGAACTGTAAAGGTCATGGCATCTTGTTTCAGTTATAAACGGCACAAAGAGGTCATAGGTCGTGGCACAGGATGCAGCCTACGCCCCTCTCACAGACTTCAGAGGCATTACACAATGAGATCTTTGTTATATATGCGGGTGTGCACCATAGTCTTTTTTCAACATACATCTCAAAAAAGTTAGAAAATAAGTCAGTTTGCTATGTTTATACAGTTAAGTGTATAATAAACTTTACCACTGTTCCAGGGATGCAGTTTCCACAGCGGAAAACATTTGGACTGAATAAAACCCGATGCCCTTTCTCTCTTTTTTCTCTCATTCTCCCTCCCTGTTTCCTTCCATGTTTTTCTCTTTTTTTCCCACTTCTGACTGCTGTACGCCCCTCTGGATTTGATCAGCATACAATGTCTTGAGGTCAGATGTGCTACATTAGCAGTTGGTGTCAGTATTTTGCTTGAGATCGAATTTTGTTCGGCATGAACCTCTGCTGCTGTTGCTGCCGATCTCAACCTGATGGTAGGTTGGAACTGAAGACCTTTTCTTGTTATTTTTGTGGGCTATATTAGAAGTGCATATACATTGAAGCTGTATGGGCATTGACTTGGACCCTTGTTTAGGGGGCTTTGCTGAAGCACAAGGGCTCCTTTATGTCTGATATTTAATTTGTATTGAATATACAATCTACTATTCCTAATATTGCTACTTTTGTGTTCATAGCAATTTACTGTTATTGTTGATTTTTAAAAGCTTAAACTAAGTGTATAATGTTTCATTCTGAATTTCAATAATTCCTGTTTTTTATTCAGTTCTGCTTGTGAGCTGCTCCATCTCTACTGAGTATCTCACCTGCCATCTATCTTGTGCAATAAAAATGGATGGCAGGTGAAACTGTACCACACTTAAAGGAAGTGAAGTCAGTGTGTGGCCTGTAGAGGACGCCATTTTGGTTCTATCCGTCAGCAGTATCCAAATCAGCCCCGTAAACTTGCATAGACAGACATGGGTGTGTCTGTCTGTCTATCTATCTCACCTGCCATTATTTTATTCTCCGTAACCTGGAGGTTTATTCCTGGTATGCTGTGTGTGTGTGTGTGTGTGTTTTGGCGTGTGAGTTTTTACAACCAGTGAGTGATCGTTTCTTAGGGTTGTTGCATAGCTACATACCTGACCTGGATTCTCTTCTACTTTTAAACTCTTTCGTCGTCTCGTCTATGCATAGCATGATTCCTGTTTAATGTGTTGCCAGCTCTATTTGCGGCATCATTATTCGGTAGTGTTTAACTACCCTCCCTGCTGCTTGGTCACATGGCAATAGATCATCAAGATGGTCATTGTTACTGTTTTAAAACGGAGGTGCTTGTGACAGTTTCTTTTTAATGTCATTACTTTGTTCATTACTCCAGTCCTTTAATATGATTATGCACAGTGTGGGAGCGTGTCCGTGTTTTATGACTTTGGGTGTACCATGAGCAGTTTGTTTGGAAACAAACATTCTGGAATAAGATCCTTTAGCACAGCACTTGCAGAAATACTAATTTACAGATAATAGCAGATAATTGTGCTTTAGGTTCTTCATGTTCTCATGTTTTCAGTCCTTAATATTAGATTTGTTTGTCCAGCAAGAGCAATAGCTCTCTCCCTCCGTGGATAAAATAATATGTTGACTTTCTTTGTGGTAGGACGTCTAATACATCTGTCAGTCTGCTTGGCATTTTGTTGCATTCCCGCTGTTTAGAAATGAAAGTCCATGTACGGGGGCCCTTTAATTGCAGGGGCGTCTAGAAAGTTCAGCACATGGCTGAAACTGGAAAACATGGAAGTCATTTTCTGCTGGAAGTAGAGTGCAGTTACATAATGAATGAGAGAAAATACAAGAAGAATCATTCTAATAGTCCATATACAGTTATAAATTTAAACTAGACACAAGAAGACAAAATAGTTGGTCTTTGTTAATCCAGTACAAAAAAAGTTTTTCTTATGTCATATTGCAGACCGAAAAACCTTGGGACAAGATGTTATGTAATAGTATGGAAGATACGGACTCTCTATAACTCTTATCAGCTGTTGAGGGCAAATGAATGCGTGTATGTGTGTGCGCACTCCCAAAAACAAACCTCACTCATGTATTATTAACTTGAGATGGAGACTCAAGCCTGAGTAGACAGGAAAAAAAGCTCCTACAATGGATTATTAGAGAACAACTGTAGATGCCATGCAGAAACATGATCTCTTCTGAATCATAAGACTGCAGAGAACAAACTGGAGTGAGTAAGCATGCTTAAACGGAGCGCAAAAACTAAAAATATGCAGGAATTGAGCTATTGGTTAAGGTGAGAGTGGTTGTGAAAGGAGGGCGGGAGGTGGAGGAAGCTCAAACGCTTTTACCAACGCACTGAGTCACGGGCTGAGAGAGAGAGAGACGGAGAAAAAAAAAGTAAAAAAAGGTCAGAAGGAGGGGGGGCAGCTGTCATTTAGAGCACTTGTATTTGGAGAAACTATTTTGCTGGGTACATTTAAAGCCCCCCAGCCTCCTCCCCCCTCCTATGTAGCCTCCCTCACCTTTCACCTCAAGCCTTGCTCCAGTGAGCGGAGCTCACAAACTCGATCCCAGGCCAGATGCCGGCAAACCCTTCTGGAACTGTGTTCCCAACCCTGGTGGTTTTGGGGCATGTGGCAACCTTGATAGCCGTGTGGAGATGGATGCAGCGAAGAAAGCAAGTCAGCGAAGGTAAGATGGAAAAAAAATTGAGACGGTTAAAGCTAGAAAAAGTCTTGTATCGGTGTTCTGATAGTATCGGACAGTGTTTGTCCAGCGTGCTCTTGCTCTCTCTGTACACATGTGCAGCACACCCTCAATTTCCCTCCCTCTCTCTCTCTCTCTCTCTCTCTCTCTCTCTTTTTTTTCCCTGGTGTGTTGAAACTGTGGGGTTAACCCTTTACGTTCTGGACGGTGCATGATGACGTTGTGACTTTTGATGGGTTGCAGATGCACACTGTTGCCTGTGGCGAAAAGCTCACTCATTTGAAGCACTCTGTTTGGGTTTGATTTACAATTCTGGCAGGCATTTGTAGTATAACCTGTATTTTGTTCTGCGCTTTAAGCACTTTTTACTTGACATAATGCGTTGTCATTATTATTTTTATGAATGTCAATGTCTTACTACAGCTTGAAAAAAGATGTACAAAGTTTTTTCTCATATATTCAGGAGTGTCTTGCTGGTATGTCGAGAATGCAAATTGTTATTCTTCGTGTCTAGAAGAAGCCACCTGGTTTCAGTTGTGCTTACAGGGTTAGCCTAAGGCATTGTACTGTAAGACATGCTGAAAAGCTGTTATCATCTAGTCATCTTTTGAGGGTTGCAGGGACATATTTCCAAAGGTATGAAGGCAAAAGCCCACACCCTTAACCTAACCTTCAAACCTGCCCATTATCTGGCAGTCTATTTAAATAGATAGAGGTGTGGAAAGGTGACCAGTATCCAGGAGCGTGTCCTTGGATACTGTCACTTCAAACAATAGTCCTGGAACCCTTTTCTACCAACAGTAAATACTGACTTAGAAACCATAATTTACATAATGTGTGTTTATTTGTGCTGTTGAATGACATATTATTTGCATAATAACAAAAAGTTCTAATAATGTCGCTGTCTCACGTTATCGAGAACAAAACATTCTCAGACGACCTTGCTTTTGATGATGTGTTGTTTTCATTGGCACCGTTTTTGAAATCCCTCCCTGTTTTGTTCAGCAAAGGAAGTGAATTTAATCCTTCATTCAATTTATTTAAAAGAGATGGCAAACATAGCACATATGAACCCGCAATTATAAACATAAGTGATGTTTCAGTGAGTCTAAAATTATTTCATATAATGTGGATACAAGTGGAATGACAAACGCACGCAATTTTTTGCAGACGTAAAACAGATGAATCGTTCTTTGATGGAATAGTTTAATTGCGTGTCACATTTTCAGCATAATTCACTATTGTTCTGTTGTTAATCTGTCCATCGGGACTGGGTGTGGCCCTTGGGCGTTATATGTACTCAGGGCTCGTTTGACTGGTAAATGAGGGTTGTTGTGCTGGAGGACAGGTTGCGTTGCATTGAGACACCTGGGCAGCGATCACTAAGCTTGCATGTTCCTGTGGTCTCGTAAACCTGAAACTCTAGTTTGTGTTGTGCAGTGAATTTTTTAGTTCTAGATGCTCATTGATTAAAGGGTCATATGATGCGATTTCAATTTTTCCTTTCTCTTTGCAGTGTTACAAGCTCAAGTTGGTGCGTAAAGAAGATCTGTAAAGTTGCAAAGACTAAAGTCTCAAATCCAAAGAGATATTCT
>NW_015548343.1:1130858-1181161 GCF_001515605.1 Sinocyclocheilus anshuiensis
ATGCAACGCAACGCGTAAAAAGACAGTATAAGTCATTATAATCCATAATTATGTCCCCACTGGATGCAACGAATGCCTCGTTTATAATGGGTTTTCATGTTTTTGAATCATCGCTCCGGCCTGACAGGGCATCATAATGTGGTAAGGGGCGTAACATTTCCGTCACACACGCAAGGTATTCGGCCAATCACAACGCACTGGATAGCTGGCCAATCACAGCACACCTCGCTTTTTCAGACCAATGAGCTTTGTAAAAATCTATGTGTTTCAGAAAGGCGGGGCATAGAGGAGAAACAATAATGTACAGTATGTGGAAAATAATGTGTTTTTTGAACCTTAAACCGCATAAACAGATTTCATTACACCAAATACACAAAATAATGTTCTTATTAGCAGCATCATATGACCCCTTTAAAATACATGATCTTATGAGTTGTTTCTCTGTCCATAATAGATATATTACTGTAGCTATTTTTTGTAGTATTTTATACTACTGTTCAAAAGTTTGGGGATAGAAATGAATAATTTTATTCAGCAAGGAAGTATTAATTAATCAAAAGTGACAGTAAAGATATGCATAATGTTAAAAAAAATTTATATTTGAAATAAATGCTGTTCATTTAAACTTTCTATTCATCAAAGAATCCTAAAAAAAAGTCAGTTCCACAGAAATATTAAGCAGCACAACTGTTTTCAACATCAATTATAAGCGATAAACTTTAGCGCCAAATCTGCATATTATAAATATTTCTGAAGGATCCTTTTACACTGAAGATTGGAGTAATGACTGCTGAAAATGTAGCTTTGCCATCACAGGAATAAATTACATTTTAAAATATATTAAAATACAAAACTGCTATTTTAAATTGTAATAATATTTCACAATATTAGTGTTTTTACTTGTTAATCAAATAAATTCATCCTTTAGAGACTTCGCAAACATCACAAAATCTTACCAGTTTCAAATTTTTCAAATGGATGTGTACGTTCAAGCTATAAACCCCATTATGCACTTTCCCTTTTCTGGGTGTAGTGACTTGGGGTTGTATGAGGTGAACTGTGGTGACTGTGCCAGCGGTTGCTCTTCACTTCAGAAGCAGGTGATAAGGATTACACAAAAGGTTGTGTCAGTTTTAAGAGACTCATTCGCGTGCCAGTTGAAACTAGGTTGCATGTGGTCTCTTTCATCTCTGAAGGTCGTTCTGTTGCAGTGCATATAGGGCATCGACCATAGTAAATGGTAGCTGTGTAAGGTTGCCTTTGAATGTCAGCCGGTTGTGGCAAGTTTAAGGAAGGTTATATTATGAATTCACCATAGCCAGTTTAAATTAAGAACACTCTTCCTCTGCAGTGCACATGGTGCCACCACAGTTTTACTTTCTTTGAGTGGATGTGTGTATCCTGGATACGACCAAAACACCCGAGCCATACCAGTGAGTTGCATGAAGATCTTGACTCTGGGCTTTCAAACACGTCAGCCATTAGATGTGTGCTCAAATGATCCCTGAGCAAATATCACAGCGCATATCCTTAGCTAGATAATAATACTTGTCCAGTTAATATCATTTTGAATAATTTTTCTGTTTTCTTTAATGACTTTCATTTAAACAAATATATTTAGACTTTTTTTCAATGAAAAAGTGCTCATCTTTTTTTGCAAAAGTTAAAAAATTGGCCATGATTTTAAAACTTTGCACAAATTATAGTGAAAGTTAAATCTTTCTCTTAACAATAAAAAAAAGGAAAAGTTATGTATAAAATTGTATTTAAAAGTTAATTAACTATTATTCCAGGACATTAGATAATTGGTTTAACATGGCTGAAACATAATTTGAAGGGGTGATTTTAAAATTTAAAGTAGGCAAGAGTGTCCCATATTGTGGAATTACTTTTGTACATTTGATAGACCTGGTCATAAGGTAGAGATCGTGCAGGCTTATTTTATTATAAATGCAGTGCTTCTTTTTTGTAGCAAGTAAGCCTTTGGGAGGGAGTTGACCTTTTCATGATCCCCAGTGTAGTGTTCCCATTGACCACACCCAGCTAATATATTTAGTTATTATATATAATATTTCCCTTATCTTCACAAATATCAAAACAAATATCTTTCAATGCGACACATATTGCTCAGTTACCCATGAACTCTGATGATTAGATAAGTTCTTCTGAAGATAAGCAACATATTTTGTTTGCAGTCAAACAGCCGGCATGAAGCAGTTAGAAAAGCATCCAGGAACTGTATTGACTTTCATATAGCTTAAATAGATCGGTATGAAATGGGTTTCCTTTTTTGAACACTTTTTGAAGTTTTTTTGGCTTATCAATGCCTACCTTATGTTGCATATCCATCCCAATGCGAGACAGATTAAAGATTTAGCGTGTAGTCGTGTATTCCACTTTTTAATTTTTTTTAGGTGGAATAACAAGTCTATGGGATATAAAAACTGAGCATAATGTATTTTTCTCTGTAAGGCTGTACTATATTGCTGTGCGAATTCTTGATGTAAAAGTGGAGCTTTTCGTACACAAGACCACAGAAGCTCATATTTCCTGTGTTGCAGATGTAATGTGGTACAGAGCGAGTGAGTCAGGTTTTCTAAATGAGTCAACTATGAAGAATTCCTTCAAATGAAGTTCCTATGTTGAATGAGTCACAAACATCACAATATTTACTGTCGTCTTTGTGATTCTGAAGGCTTTTGGTTTGAGTCAAAGTCTGTTTTGTTACCCACCCCATTTATGTGGATTCATTATATGCATAAATTACATCGTTCATTCTCATTGGCTTTTAAAGTCAAGTATTTGTATACCAGTAGCTCTTCACAATAAGTAGATTTAAAGACAATAGTATCTCCAGTGAGGATGCCAGAGGCTGGGAAAGAAGAAATTCCCTAAGGTGAGATAGTTCTTTTGTGAGCCCTCATGAAGAATAAAAATGCATTGTGAATGCTGTGAGTTGGAAGTGTAGATCTGAATTCATCTTTCTATTGAACATGAGGTCATCTCACAACCGCATTGCCAGCTCAACATGTCCCACCTGACACTGCCTTTGTTTGCATACCTATTCAAATATTGAATTACCTGCACTGCAACAAAGTCTTGCACATCAAAACCACACTACTTCCCGTAGCTAAAACACATTTCGGTTTGAAAATCTTTACTAAACAAAAAACAGTAATAGCAGCATTAGTTGAAGTTCTTCTGAATATTACCCATTGTTATTGTCTTATTTTTTTCATTATGCAATGTTTCTCATATTTTTATTGCTGTTTTTGTGTCTGCTGTACAGCACTTTGCTTTTTAAACATGATTTATGATCAAATTAATTGACACTTGTTGCCTAACCATTGGAATTTCACAATGACCTTCAGGAGGGTCTTTCCATCAGTATTTATGGGAGCTGTGAGGTTCTTTTCACGCTACCAAAATTGTCTTTTAGTGCCTCTAGCCAGGGCCGTAGCTATGGTATGCAGGGGCCCCTAGAATCATCACCTACACCTATAATCAAACTATATCTAACTGTCAACTATTTTAAAACTTTTAAAACAAAACACTATAAAATTTGTGATTATATTTGCAAACTATAATTCTGTAACAAAGTGACAATTTGTTGCTTTCCAGTCTGACCAAAAATCGCCCGAGAGGCGTACTGTTGCTATGGTTACCGCTTCTGTGCAAGTTGGCAAAGTTAGCTTACTTACATTTGTGGTTACGGAAACGATGTTTGAAGATCATGACAGAGTTTATAGGTTAAAACCAATAAAATAATTTGTTAACAGTGGCAGTTCGACGTCCAAAAATGAAAACAATCTATTTTGTGATAATCTTTATAGGAGTTTAGCCTCCCAACTACTTGTGGAGGTGAAACTGCTTTAATGTGTTTCTAATTAGCTAAACAATCTTTTTCTCCTTTCACATGGCTTCAGAATGCGTTAAGCAATATCTGAGAAAAGACGTATAAATTCAAAATGTTTTAGAATAAAAAAAGAAAAAAGAAAAACATCTTTGTCTTAATCAGTAACATGGCTAATAGCCCATAAGGGAGGAATCACGTTTCAATGGCAGTCCGGGAGAAGAGTCTGTCCCGCAGCTCGAGCAGCAGAGTGAGCGCAGCTTCAAACACATTGCGATGGGTTGGGCTAGTTATTGAGGTAAAGCTTTCACTGCTGTCCCAGTGAGACGCCCATTCGTTTTTCAGTCCCAAAACAAATGAATCCAAACGTGTATATCTGAGAAAAGACGTATAAATTCAAAATGTTTTAGAATAAAAAAAGAAAAACATCTTTGTCGTAATCAGTAACATGGCTAATAGCCCATAAGGGAGGAATCACGTTTCAATGGCAGTCCGGGAGAAGAGTCTGTCCCGCAGCTCGAGCAGCAGAGTGAGCGCAGCTTCAAACACATTGCGATGGGTTGGGCTAGTTATTGAGGTAAAGCTTTCACTGCTGTCCCAGTGAGACGCCCATTCGTTTTTCAGTCCCAAAACAAATGAATCCAAACGTGTGAGGCTGATACAGAGTTTGGGGAACTAAACTCAACCGCAGAGGGAGCGCAATAGTTTTTCCTCGGCAAACATCATGGCTGGCGCTGGTGACATGTCCGCGGCAGCTGCGCCGTGTCTCGCTATATTCAGGCTGGATGTGATTTACGGACGCGGGAACTACATTCACGAGATGAGCTGCGGTGAAGTCGGACCGCATTTATACAGCCGGATGTGCTGCGCAGGTAGGTGCTGATGCGCGGAGGCACCGATTTTTGCCGTGTGTGATTCAGGCGAATAGGAGGAGTTCGATTGAGGGGGCGATAACTCTGTGTGAGCGCGCGCGTCTTATTTAGTTAAGGGGGGAGGGAGAGGGGTGTTGTAGAGTTAACCTGTTTTGTACCAATTGTATAAACATTCATATGTCCCGTCATGTGTGTCTTTAAAGTTGATTTATTTATAGTTTGATGATATTCATTGTGAAAACAGTGTCAGGGTAGGCTAGTTGATATAACATTCAGTGTTGTGGGTAACGCATTACAAGTAACACGAGTTACGTAATCAGATTACTTTTTTCTAGTACCTAGTAAAGTAACGCATTACTTTTTAATTTACAAGAAAATATCTGAGTTACTTTTCCACTTTTGGTGTAAAAGGGTTTTGGCATTTGCTAAAAATATAACTTTTTTTAATTAAAAACAAACAAGTGAGGCCAGCTCAGATGAGAAAAAGTAACGCAAAAGTAATGCAACATGTTACTTTCCATAAAAAATAGCTAAGTAACGCAATTAGTTACTTTGTTAGGGAGTAACGCAATACTGTAATGCATTACTTTTAAAAGTAACTTTCCCCAACACTGATAACATTTCATAACAGGAGTGTCCTGCAGTTTAAAACATTTACATAACAACTTTAAACGTTCCTTCTAACATTTCCTTTTATAATTATTAATAGTATCATTGTGTCTCCGAATATATAGCCTATTGAATATTACAGCGGCATCACACAAGCAAATAGTGTTTCATATGTGCGCGTTCTGCAATCACTGCACTCCAGAGCCACTCCATTTTTTCACTTTTCGCATGTGAGAGAAACCCATCTGGAGCGAGACGAAACAACTATTTTAAATAGTAGTAGTAATATAGCCTACTACTAGTATGTTACTCTGAGCTCAGCCAGTCAGAGGTCCAGAACTAACTAACATATTTATTTATTTAAAGAGCATAAAATATATGCTTGAACATATTTTTTTTATATAAACATATTTTAAATTAATACATTAATGCTAAAAATGTAATTTACTGTATTTTTTCCATTTACTAACTATCCATAGGTTGAATTCAAGTCAATTTGTCACTTTTCGCCAAATAGGTGTAGTTGAAAAAAGGATATTGTAGATATAGGTCTATGTTTATATATAATTGTTATTTGATGAAATAGTTTCCGATTTCTTCCTTACAACGCTTATCTGATATTCTCATTAGATAAAATGTGTAGCCTATGTGTGTGTATATAATTGACTTGTATTATGTTGTATAAATGAAGATAAGATAATATATAATATTAATACACATGCACATCTACATATGTTTATATACATAATTTAAATAATTAAAAATTATAAATACAAATTACGACTTGTTTATGTCTTTATATAATACACACAAGTATATAGAGCTGTTTCACTAACTATAAACATATGTGCGTATTGTTAGAGGAAAAATTGCATCTCAGCATCTCCTCCCTTTGGAAAAGTGCGCCTCACTGGACCAAAACCGCAATGACTCTAAAAATACTGGCGGGTTGTTTCTAACTCACAGCTTCTGTATGTTTGGGTCTGTTGCCTCAGTAACTAGTCAGCTTTCATTTTCCACAGAAACTAAGTGACTGCCTGAAAACGTTTAGACATGGCTGCCAGCTGTGAGGAACATCAGTGTACAAACATATATGCGCAGAAATGATTTATGAATGATGGTCCTTGTCCTTAATTAAGTGATAAAGCGGTTTCATTCTTTTTGCTCTATCCAACTGGAATGGTGACCACAAGAGGGAGACATTTAGTTAGGCTTCACAAACCTTTTTCCTAAAGTATCTCTTTTCATGCTGTTCCAGTAACCAAAGCAATGCAAATTGTATTTTTTTTTTTTTCCTCACCCTTCTCTTAAGTCCATCCAATAAAATTATTTGGGGGAAAAAATTCACAAGTATTCTGTTTCCATCTAAAATCTAAATAGTTTTATAGTTTTCCAGACTCTATTTCTACATCATAAATCAATTATTTGGGGGAAAAAATTCACAAGTATTCTGTTTCCATCTAAAATTGAAATAGTTTTATAGTTTTCCAGACTCTATTTCTACATCATAAATCAGGGTCTTTCACGTAAGTGTGAATGCTTGAGTGAATGTGAGTATATGAGGGAAGGCGGAACAGATCATCTTTTGCTGGTGTTTCGGCCTTGTTTAAGAATGATCTAGTACATGTTCTCACAAGTCTGACTGGCTGTTGGAGGAGTGGTCGTTGGTGTGAACCTGTCTTAAGAGCTATTGTAAGTCATTGTAAGGAGCAGCGGTGTTATGTGCCTGATGTAGGATGAATTACTGCCTGAACGTATGTTCATAGTAGGTGTGTGCAGTGCAGGAATGTGAGATTGACAGTTTGGGGCTACGGAAGATTTCAGAGCTCCCTCTGCCCCATCAGTCACATCACATCTCTGCATGCTTTTTTAGCTAAACTAATTGCCTTTGAACTGTTATGAATTGTTTATTAGAGAAAGTTTTTTTTTTAACAAAGAAGACATGTAGATGCACAAAAAAGAACTAACAAATCAATCCCATTTGAATATATATATGATATATATAATTTTATACAATTTATGTAATTATAAATGTAATTAGCAGTATTACTAATACCATCATTTTTGTTTGTATTATTAATTTAATTAAAATTACATTTTATTTTATCTTTTTGTTTACATGTTGCAGATCGGGATTTTATCTGGTGCATAATGGTAATAGGTTATGGCCCAATGAAAAACTTCCAATTGCACACAACAAAATTAAGTTGTGATCAAATATTCAAGCAGATTACCACATTTTAATTAATTGAAAAAGTATATATATTTTTTCCCATTTATTAGAGTTGTATTTACTCAGAGATTTAGGATAGAAATGAATGAATAGCTTAAGTAATCATTGTACTGTTTGCCCTAAGGACACTTCAGAGAAAGTCAAATTTCAATGTCTGCAGAATCTGGCACCGTTTGTAAAACCATCAAAATTTTGCACTCTGTGCCCTTTTCCTCTTTACGTCTTCACAGCAAACACATAAGCTGAAGGATTTGCCTTGTGTGATTGGTGTGTTTGTATGAAGGATTAAATGAGTATCTGGTCTGTGTTTTGTTATAGTGCTCTTAGTACTTAACTTATGATGCCTGAAGTCAAATACATTTGGTACCTGTTCATACATGTTTCTTACTTTCTTACTCCTGAGATATTGTCTGATTTACATAAGGACTAAAGAATTAATCCGAGGACAGATTCCTTTCAAATGGCTCTAAAATACTTTTATTAAAAAAGGTTAAAAGGTCAAAAGGTTTCCTGAATGTTTAGTAGTTATCTAATGTATAAAGGCCATGTAAGGCAAGGTAAAATATTTTACGGTTTTAAGTTTAAGTAATTGTATTATAAATATGTATCTTGCATTTTATTGATCTCTAACTACATTTTCATATATTCATTACACTGATACAATTCTAATTCTCACAAAACTTAAATATACAGTAATAATTTTTGGTTTATTTCAAGTGGAACACAAGAAAAATGATGACAACTTGAGATTCAGTTCAGTGAGTCAAATGTCAGTTTAGTAAAAACCTCTGACAATACAGTGAGTTCATTCATCAAAATGAATCGGGCAGATAACTTGGAAGTTTGTGAATGATTCATTAAAAGATCTGACTCTTAAGATTTTAATCAGACTGCGTGGATCTCATTGTTTGTTCCTGTGTGCAGATGTGATGTTTTATTAACAAAGTTCGGGAGGAGCACGTTCAGATAATTAACTCGGCCAATTCATCATCAGCAATTACACCATCTGTCCTATCAGCTCGAGAGAGAACTTCTAAAAATAGCCCAAGCCATCTTACCTTCATTCTTTCTACAGTATTCCAGCATCCCTCCACCACCCCGACTCCTCACCATCGGCCCGTTCCTACCCCAGCACGGGGGGGTTTATTAACAAAGTTCGGGAGGAGCACGTTCAGATAATTAACTCGGCCAATTCATCATCAGCAATTACACCATCTGTCCTATCAGCTCGAACTTCTAAAAATAGCCCAAGCCATCTTACCTTCATTCTTTCTACAGTATCCCAGCATCCCTCCACCACCCCGACTCCTCACCATCGGCCCGTTCCTACCCCAGCACGGGGGGGGGCACTCAGGGGGAGCGCTCTGGTTCCGGGCTAAATGCCGAGCTCAGACCCCTCTCCCCGGACATTGGGAGTACCCTGGGTTCGGGAGGAATTACCGAGCTCGGAGCCCTCTTCCCGGACAGCACGCCAAATACGCATAACCTTTACTCTGTTTATTATATGTAAGTGTGAACTCGTGAACTGGTGTTATTTATAGTCTTTGCAATATGTTGCATTTCGTATTTTTTCTCAACTGATTTTCATTGCGCGGCTGTAAACAGAATAAAACACTGCTAGTGGCTCTTGCTAGCGCTGTCTCCAATCAGCATTGCTCCAAGGCAGATATGTGACAGCAGCAGGTCTTCCAGCTCAAGCCCAAACAGGCTGCGGCCCCGAGCTGCAATGCAAAGAATCCTCCATTCCTACCTGCGATCCGCTTGCCATCCTTTCCAAGATAGATAGAGAGAGATGGATTGTCTCTGAGGTTAGGGAGCTCCAGTCACACCTGTGCACTCAGGAATACTATGACTCCTCTCACTCCTTCCAGTGGTCTCCAATATTCACGTGCACACACGTCTCTTCAAAGAGACTATTATTCACATCTCGCTTGTCATTTTGTGCATCTGATAAAAGGGTCTGTTGTTTGGGGCAAGAGAGACAGAGAGAGATGCATTGTCTCTTCAAAGAGACTATTATTCACTTGCTTGTCATTTTGTGCATCTGATAAAAGGGTCTGTTGTTTGGGGCAAGAGAGACAGAGAGAGATGCATTTACTGCAAGCACACATGCACAGGGGTTCTCTTGTGTTCAGCTGCATTTTTGTCTGTCTAGGGTGACTTTGGCAGAACTTCATGAAATAATGTCTTTGTTGTGTATGTCTACATCAATCAAAGAACAGCAGCAACTCCTGACATTGAAAATCTGAACCTCCTACTTGAGACTACAAGAGCCTTTCTGTGTGACTCCTGAAATTGGTCACATTTTCCCTTATGAGTGGGATTTCCCGGTTGGTGGAACACCAAATCCCTTCTCCCACCCCAAACAGATGGAATACCTAGATGGAAACAGATCCTCGTTTTGATATTTTCCCCTGGTGCTTTAGATGGTGACTCATTTCCGTTGCATGCTACCAAATTAGCTTGTACAGTAAAACAAGTTGCTCATTCTATGTAAAGTCTTCGTCCTAACCAGCCACACGACCGTGGCAAAGTCAAAAAGTTGGTAGGGTTCTATTCCTACTCTGTCACACAGAGTAGCTCTGCCCATAATGCAATGTTATTGGTTAAAAATTCTGTATATTTAACCTCAAATATGATCTGATTGGCGGCAATTTGGTCACTTTGTGGTGACATTTTGCTTTCAGTGTGGACAGATTAATTACTTAGGACACGTGTTACTGTTAGTGTGGTTTGTGCCGTGTTCAGACTTATTTTCGGTGGTCACATTCCCAGGGCAGCTGCTTCCCTTGTTATAAGGTATTTGCAGATGTGAGTTGCGGTAACAGTTAACCATTTTCAAAGTATGCAAGAAATGTGTGGCGTTTGTGCTTCTGAGTAGAAGTAATACTGATATTTTAAAAAGAACAATAAATAATATGAGATTTTCTGTTGTGGTTTTCATTTTTTACTGACTTTTTCATTGTTCACGTACACCGTCAACATGTGGTCTGCCACAATGTGTGTTTTTTTGTGTGTGTGTGTGCGCGTTTTCACACTGTTTCCAACCATAAAATTAGAGAACCCCCTTCAAAATGAGAGCTGCCTTTGAATTTATAGCCTATAAAGACAGGTATTTATTAAGAAGTGTGAAAAAAGAAGGAAGAGGTAGTCAGAGAGGGGAACAGAACTGGAGGGGAAGAAAAGGGAGGGCGAAAAGAGCTAGCTTGGAACACACCCACTTGCCTGCATGGATCTTCTCTTTTGCTTTCTGAAACGGCAGAACGGGTGAAAAGAAACGGTTCAGGTGGTTTAAACAGATCGGTAAAAAGTGTACAACTGTGGTTTTGCAGCAAGAACAGAAGTACAGGAATGGCTGTATATCAAGGTTACAGAACGTACTCCACTGACAGTGTCGGCAGTGACGTTGTCTTCACAGATGAAGGTCATTACCAGGGGATGCTGAGGGCCATGGATGAAAGAAAAGGTACAGCGGAAATTCTCAGTTTGAATACTTAATATTAGCTATTAGACATTAAATCTATTTTTGATTTCCTATTTAATCTTTCTACAATATTTCTTGATAAGTTCTTTAGTATGATGTAAAATATGCATTATTAATGTGTCATTTTTGACTTTTAGATTTTTTTACATTTATGTTGCTTTATTATTATATATTTTTGGCACATATTTGAGTCTTCTTTTGTTATGTTATGCAATCAGTTATGCAGTCAAGTTATCATTCTGCATCATAATTGACCCTCTCTGGACAGATGAAATGAACTTGTAATCTTTCCAACCAATAATAAGGAGTGTAATATGTCAACTGGAAGTTTTGAGGCTTCAAAGGGAGGGGCCATTGCAAAGGCGGATCCCAAATCTGGGTTGTGGTCCTGTGTGCACACGCATGGCATATTGGAAAATAAGTCATGGTTTGGGTACAGCACAGCTCAAACATTGTAAATGTTCTAGATTTTTAACTATAATTTACACTGACACATTACTTCATGCACATTCCCTCAAGCTACGCGTTCAGTTTTACGAGTGTCAAATTCAAGCTGCTGTGCAGAGGAATGCGCCTTCTCTCAGATCTTGTGTTTCTCTTTGTCAGACAATGAAAACCGTTGGTTCTGTGGCATGGAACATCCGCTAGGCTTTTATGGTGGCCCAAGATATACTGATAGGCGTTACCTTTTCATTATGAGGCTCTACAGGTCTGTTGATATTTAGCTTGGAATTTTAAGTGCCCCTTTTATCCGGCCTTTGACCTGTGCAACCATTCAGGTAGTCTTAGAGCTGTTCTGAGATCAGCTTTCTGATAGAAATCATTAGTTTGACTTAAAGCAGTGGTTCTCAAACCTCTCCATGAAGTACCCCCAGCACTGCACATTTTGTATGTCTCCCTATATCTGACACACCCACTTCAGGTCTTGCAGTCTCCACTAATGAGCTGATGAGTTGAATCAGGTGTGATAGATGAGGGAGACATACAAAATGTGCAGGGCTGGGGGTACTCCAGGACAGGTTTGAGAACCACTGACTTAAAGAGACCAACAAATGCTCAATCTTGTCGTTTCATGTCTCCACATGCGTCTGAATTTTGTGTTATCAAAATGATAAGTGTGCTTATGCGTTTTATGCTGTTTGCTATGTAAAACTGCAATATAAGATTACCCAGTTTTTAGCTGACTTGATAAATGTTTGTTGTTTCGTAAAGGACTTCATACAATGAGTCACTATCCTTTCACAGGAATTGGTTTTCGTGACAGCATGAGGTTTAAGAAACAGGAAGTGATGTGATGATGCCAGCTGGCGTGGCTGCCATGGCAACTGAAAGACAGAACAACAACATGCATCCAGTTCCCTGCAGTTGTTTTGTTACAGCTAGCTCTCCTGCCTCTTATCTCAATGTTTTGATGAAAAGGTGATGAAAACGGAACTTTGCAGGCCTTATCACAAGTTTGAGATTTGTTATGTTTGCTGGTCATCAAAAATCTCATCAGCCTTAGTGGTTCATCTTGTGATGAGGAGCTGATGTGCTTCCTGTGTTCTTCTCCAAGTGTCCTTTAACTACAGCTCCACTTGAATTCTCATGTATTCTCTTTCATGCTAGCTCAAGTGAGTCATCATCACAAAGTCAGAATGGGACCTGATAGTGGCATTTATACTAAATGACTTCTATTAGTCATGAAGCATTTTACAAGATCATTGTGAAACCCACTAGGTTCGGGTGGTGGTACTTCTGGAACACTCTTTAGCACGCCTTTAAGCGAGTTTCCACATAAATGTTTGATGACATTGATGATGGTAATTCAAGATGAAGGTACATGTGGAACATTTGAAAGCTTCTAAACAAATTGAGGATCAAATGCAATAGTAAAACTGTGCCAGCAAAAGAGTCAGTCATGTTTTGTTTTTTTTCCAGAAGATCATCTTTCTTTTTTTGTCAGTATGGAATCTCTGGTTTAGTCACTAAGACCTGCAAATAACTGAACTCAAGTGAAGAAAATGGATGCACAAAAGAACTGAAAAACTTTCAAATTAAGTCAGTTAACTACAGTGAAAAAGCAAAAGTCAACCAGTCAGTTCACCAGTGGAATGTTTTCTAAGTGCTCAGATGATCAGATATAGACCACTAATTTAAACTGTGGTATCTCTAAGATATGCACAGCATGTTAATAATATGGGCCCACCCAATCACTGTGCACAATTGTGGGTCATGATAAATACCATTGAGAAGACTATTTTTAATTTTAAAATTGAATTCTGCTTCATAACATACACAGTTAATTAAAAGCTTGGGGTTGGTACGATATTTTTAATGCATTTGAAGGGCTCACCAAGGCTGCCTTGATTTAATAACAAATACAGTAAAAGCAGTAATATTGTAAAATATTATTAACATTTAAAAGAACTGCTTTTTATACTAATATATTTTATAATATATTTATTCCTGTGATGCAGAGCTGAATTTTCAGCAGTCATTACTCCGGTCTTCAGAGTCACATGGTCCTTCAGAAATAATTATAATATGCTGATTTGCTGCTAAATAAACATTTCTTATTATTATCAATGTTGAAAGCAGCTGCAAATTTCATATTTTTGATAAAAACATGATTTAAAAAAATGTAAAAGTCTTATTTAAAGCAACCTTGGTGAATAAAAGTATAAAAGTATTAGTTAAAAGAAAAAAGATCACATGCAAATATTTTGATCACAAGCAAATATGATGAAAAACGTATGCTAATTCCTCTAAGCCTTTGCTTCTCTAAAGCCTTTAGAAAAGTGCACTATAAAAACCACATAGAGCGCTATTATCTAAGAAGATAACTATAGGTCTGTTCAGAAGTTTCCATTAGTATGTTGTATAACGTTCACTGGTTTCCAGTGTGTCTCTCAGATTTGACTTAATTTAACTAAAAATTGTGTCTTTTTGTGTTCTACAGATGAACGGGATCGAGTACAGAAAAAGACCTTCACAAAATGGGTGAACAAGCATCTGATGAAGGTATTATCATTCACACAGATAGGAAATTGCAAAGTCATGTTCATGTTCTCAAAGTCAATTCAAAGTATACAGCAGCTTGTAATCACATGGTCACATAGAGTCAAGTATTTCAGTTTTGCACTTCACCGATGGCCACATTGTCAATCCATTATCTCAAGGACTTGTTTTGTAGATGACTGGTGCAGTAACTACAAATGTCTGTGGTGACAGCCGCTTGATTGGAAACTCTTAGCACATACTAAAACTGCACAGAGAACATAGTTATTTGTCTGTCATTACATGGAAAATAACAGTGTATGACGCTTTAAGTGCAAGTGTGAAAATAATAGGAGTGTGTGTGAGAGAGAATGGGAAGAACAGACATTAGTTCTGCAGGATATACAGTACAGTGTTTGTTAACCTGTATGTGAAAACATATGGTGAGTGTGTGTAACTGCTACTGCTGTGGAGATCATAATAGCTGAATAATCATCCTGTTCACACCCAGTACACTGCATTGCTGAAAGGTGCTGTTTATTTATTTATGAGTATGTGAGGATGAGTCATCAACATCTGGTCTCATTTTATGAAACAGATTGTTTTCTTGGTACACTCTTAAAAATAACGGTGCTTCAAAAGGTTCTTCAAGCGATGCCATAGAAGAACCATTTTTGGTTCCACAAAGAACCATTCAGTCAAAGGTTCTTTAAAGAACCATCTCTTTCTTACCTTTTTATAATCTGAAGAACCTTCTTTCGCCACAAAGAACCTTTTGTGAAACAGAAAGCAACAAAAGTGATGCTGCCGTTTACTCTGCTGTGGCAAATCTGAGATGTTATGCTAAACTCCGTCTTAAACTATTTTAAACAGCATTTTCAAAATCTTTTATAATTATTTTACATTCAGCTTTTATGACCTCATTCATTGAAAGATTACTAAAACAGTATTTGTATTTTTACTATTAAATTCGTTTAATTCGCACTGCAGGACTGCAGTGAAGTCAAGGCAAAGGTGTGAATATATATAATATTGAATATAAAATCCTGATGTTCTCCTTGGCTGCTTTTATATTATCCAACCTAAAGCAAAATGAAAAGAAAAAATAGTACAAGAATATGTAACTTATCAAGGATAAGTATTTCACTCTTGCACTTGTACAAATGTCTTTTTAGAACCTAAAGGATCTTTAAATTTACCTTTATCTTTATTAGACTGTCTTTTAAAAATGTTTTAAAAAGTTTTATTATTAAAGTAAATGGAATTAATTAATTAATATGACATTATGACATATAGTTATTTATCAAAGTATTTTTTTTTTAAATAAGCAGAGCTTTTCCTTTCCTTTTTCCTTTAGTTTTTGGATTGTGTTAGACTGATTTTCGTTCCTCAAAGGAGGCGTAGGGTTTATTCAGTGGCCTGCAGTTCAGATCCAGTGACTGGTTGTTTGTGTGCTGTAAGGAAATCCTTCTCATCTGGATGCAGCCATTTGGGATGGAAACCTGGATGCCAGCAAAGTCTTACTGTCTCTCATTTCAAACTGGGCACAGAGAGGAGCAGCCTTAAAGATTAAAAAAGATTTATTAAGAATGAGTTGCCAAAATGAAGGTTTCAGCAGATGTGTTAGTGATGTTTCATTGCTATTTTAGACGTAATAGATTTGAATTAAATACAAAAGACAGTTTCAAATTGATGCTATGCCACATATGTGCCGTGCTCTGTCATATTTGATTTGTTGCTTCATGTTTGAATATTAAAACTGAACAAGTATATTTATGACAGTTTCTGTCACCAGTAGACTTGTTTATACATGTAAAGGTCTATTAAAAGATTTGATGCAATGAATGAAATATTTAAATTATATATTCACACCATCATACAAACACTGTATGTGTCATCTGTGTTCATTTCATTGTTATATCTCTGTGTCTCTCACTGTCTTTCCGTCATACCGTTCTCATTGTATTTCTCATCTGTCCCAACCTTTCTCTTTTTAATCTCTCAATGTTCCATCCTTTGCTCCATCTTTCTCTGTCAGCACTGGAAGGCAGAGGTAGGTGGTGTCTGTGATCACACCTTTGCAGAGTGACTCTGTTATTACCTGCATGGGTTTCACATGCACCGTAGCTTCCTACATCTGCACATACACCCTCTCCTGCCTTCCTTGCATGAAATGCAGTTTTCTAAGTTTCTAACACTTAAGATGTGTTAACACTTGTGTTTTCTGTCTCCTTTAGTACATTCTGTGTTTACTGCTTTAGCCCCCAGATATGATCTTTTGTCAACAATGATCCTATGATTTAATTGCATAGAACCAACTAACTTCACTTTTCTGAGACATTTTTTTTTTGTAATTATTAAAATCCCATGGTGGTTTTTAATAAATCTGTTATGTTGATTCTCATGTTTTAAACTGCTCTGTGTATGGAAAGCTCTCAGTGTTAACAGTTTTTTTTTTTTTTTTTGGTGAGGAAAGTCATTTCAAATTACCTTTGCCCATATTTTCCACAGCATCATTATATTTGTGGTTTGTATGTCCTGTTTGTAGTTTTAATGCTTACAAAACAGATTTTTAGGGTTTCAGAACCTTCTGTTTTTGTATTGAATCTCTGGTTTAGTCACTAAGACCTGTAAATATCTGAACTGAAGTGAAGAAAATAGATGCACAACAAACGAATAACTGAAAAATTCAGATGGGCATTATCCCAGAAACAAAAAACTACAACACAAGTCTTTAACTAGGTAAATTAAATATGGACATAAATTATTTTAAATACACTACCATTCAAAAGTTTAAAAAGTTTCTTATGCTCACCAAGGCTGCATTTAATTGATCACAAATACAGTAAGAAACAGTAATATTGTGAAATATTATTACAATTGTAAAAAACTGTTTTCCATTTTCATATATTTTATTCCTGTAATTGATTCCTGTGATGGCAAATCTGTTTTAGCAGCCATTACTCCAGTCATCAGTGTCATCATTCTAATATGCTGATTTGGGGCTCAAGAAACATTTCTTATTATTATTAATGTTAAAAAACATTGTGCTGCTTAATGTTTTCATGGAACCGTGATACATTTTTTTTCAGGATTTTTTGATGAATATAAAGTTCAAAAGAACAGCTTTTATTTGAAATAGAAATATTTTGTAACATTATAAATGTCTTTACTGTAATTTCTGATCAATTTAATTGCTGAATAAAATAATTTATTTTTCAAAAAGACAATCTTACTGACCCAAACTTATGAATGGTAGTGTATTATGTACTATTTATTCGTCCTTAATGTATAGTAAAAATAAATAAAATCGTGTCATGTAATGCAAAAGACATAAAGCTAGTCGTTGCCTTTGACAACAGTCAATTACATACTTTGCGATCATTATGTAAAACTATTTGCCCACTTGATGCCACAATCAACCCATTATAATCAATTATTGCGAAGAACTGTGGTATTAAATAGCATGATATTGTCTTGAACATGTAGTCTTCCACAGTTTTCATAATTTGTAATGATGATTTCCTATCTTATTCAGGCCCAGCGACACATCACAGACCTGTACGAGGATCTCAGAGATGGACACAACCTCATCTCGCTGCTGGAGGTGCTTTCTGGAGAGACACTGGTAAGTTCATGCTAATTCGGGATCGGATTTTCCATCCACAACCCTATTCAAAACCTAGTTCCAAACATCAATCTGAAATTCTGCTTTTGCAAGGCTAACTCTCACTACCTGGATCTGCTCCCTTAATATAAGCCCCTCCTCTTCCTATGTCCTCTTTTGATTTATAGACCTTATAGTTTGTGTTAAATAAAGTTCCCCTTGAAATCTGCATCTGATTGGATAGTTCTGTAGTTTAACACCCTCAAGGTCATGTCCCTCAGATTTGTTTTGCATGCGTCAGTGATTGACATGTGGCATTCAAATCTGTATGGCCAGTGGAAGTAACCACACATACAGAAATGTGTCGGTAGGAACGAATGTCTCCTCACATCTCCCCGTCCTTATGAATTCTGCTGTGACTGTGTCTCTTTTGCATTGCGTCTCACTCCTTTAACACATTAACAATCTGACATTTTCTGCCTCAGTTTCAACTCTGCACCGGTTTGACCCCCTTGACCATTCCTTTTTCAACTTCCTGTTTGCTCACCTCTGCCCTGACCTTGACCCCTTTGCCTTTGCCTCTTCTCTTGCGATGCTTTTGCTGTGGTAGCCGAGGGAGCGAGACGTTGTCAGGAATTCGCGGTTGGTGAGTTGGGTCTGAAAATTTTCGACTCGCCTCCCCGGAAAGGGGCATGGCATGTGTCACTGCCAGGGGAAATGTGTTGTGCATGATGTCACTTCCTTTGTCATGTCGCTTGTTCACAGTGCTGTCCTCCCCCCATGTTCACGAAAATATTCAATTAAAAATGTAGAAAGATTATGCTACTATTTGTATAAGACTTGCTTACAAATCAGGGTGGATATTCAAATGTTTGCGATGACGGAATGTACTGCATTCACTGTCCAGGGAATCATTAACTACAGGCTTTCAGGATTTTGACATAATGTATGTTAGTTTAGTATTCAACATTCGTTTTAGTTATGCATTGATTCATGCCTTGTCTGATTCATGATCCATTGAAATCCTAAGTGACATCATGCACTGCATGCCAATAAGAGCCTGGCTCATAGGACAGCTTAGCTTTTGATTGGCTATTAATTGTGATGACTGATTGTCATTGCATGTTCTTATTGTATGCTGGTGCATTTTGTCCACATTTTGGCATAGTTGTGTATTTGCATTCAGGTAATGGATTATAGTTAATGAAACTGGGAGATATCTGGTATTCTTGTGCAATGCAGTTGTCTTTCAGTTGTTTATTTTTTCATGTGCAAAGAATAGTGAAATAAAGAAATAGTGAATTTGTTCTGTGACTGGCCATAATTACCTTTTTTTTTTTTTTTTACATTTTCTGTGTAGGTTGATATCAGAAATGTCCAATTAAATGTCCATTTTTTTTCTATGCATTTTAAAAGTGCTTAGCAGTTTTCCATTTTTACTGTACAATAAAATGTTTGGATGTTCTGTTTCACCTTCTAGTCTCATTTAGTGTATTTTTTTTTCAAAATGGACGAGACAGTATAATATTTCTGTATTGGAGCATTCTTATTTTAGTCATTGTTGTGTTTGCTTAGTTAATGTAATTTGTATCATTCAGTACATCTATAATCTCTGTCTTCTCATAATCACTTTTAATTTTTTGAGAGCTCAACTTTCTCTTTGTTAATCTCTCTTTTTATTTTTTTCCAGCCCAGAGAGAAGGGTCGCATGCGCTTTCACAAACTACAGAATGTACAGATCGCACTGGACTTCCTCAAACATAGACAGGTACAGTGAACCGAACACCTCATGAGCCATTATTTTATTTATTTATTTTTTGTTTTGTTTTACTATTCAGGATTAGGGATATAATACAAAAGAAATCTAAACATATAAAAAAAAAATAGAAAAATGTTAATAAAAATATAAAAAGCTATTTTTATAAAAAATATTAACTACTATTATTGCATTATAGATCATGAGGTAATGTTTAGAAAAGTCATGCTTTTTGCTTGTTTGTTTGTCTGTTTTATATTTCCTTTCCATTTACCTCCTGCAGTACTTTTACAGACCCACAGGGGTCTATGGACTCCTGTCTGAAAACTCTGGTCTGATAAGATTTCACTGGTTAACACAGATCTCATTGTTTGACAGGTGAAACTGGTAAACATAAGAAATGACGACATTGCGGATGGAAATCCAAAACTGACCCTTGGGCTAATATGGACCATCATCCTTCACTTCCAGGTCTGGCGCAGCACTGGTTGTGCTCTACTTGCTCTGAGCAGACACATTCTAATTAGTTCTTTATATGCTCCCTTTGGTTTTGCTTCACAGATTTTCGTTTCCCTTTTCACTGTTTCTACATGCTTTAGTCTCTCAATTTGCTGTTACTATTGCTGTAACAACACAGACATCTGTGCAGACTTGTGACAGGGTTTAATGTATCACCTGGCAACAGTGATTTAGAGATCATTTTTCATAATTGTACCAAATCTAAATCTCAGCCCACCCACAAAACAACACACCCTCAGAACAGAACTAGTATTTGGCATATTTTCACACATGACCTCATGTTAATTTGTGCACAAACTTGATTTTCATTCATAAGAAAAAAAGTTTTGTACCTGTTAGAGATGGGTGGTTTTCTATGCCAATGCACTCTATTGTCTTTGGACTGCTGCACAATGTTTTGTCTCACGAGGAGACTGGAGCACATTTTTGTACTTTTTTTCTGGGAAATAAAACCTGAAGCGTGCGTCTTTGATGTCACAGTAGGCCTGTGGGGGATTATGGGCTGGGACGGTGTCCATTTCGGTTGGTGACTCACATCTTCCCTTAAGGAAGTGGAAGCAGTCATGCTGGCATGGTGGTTTGGTGACTCGTGAGACCAATCATGCTGTTTTTGGTTGTGGGAATGCATCTTAATTGTTTTCTTTTCCTTCATTTTTTTTAAAAAGTGCTTATCTTGGCACAAAAGATTTACACAAAATTAGTCATTTTACAAAAGCTTGCTGTACAGAACTTTAGGGCGACTTGAAAAGGTCACATTTTTGTTATTTTCAACAAAACAGACATAATAAATAAACTTATAATCAAACAAATAGTTATGAATTCCTATAGAGTAAAGATTATAATACAATGAAAATATACTAGAATTGGTCACAGCAATGCAGAATTAGCTTAAATTATGCACTCTGTAGAAGTTGTTGCGTTTGGCACCAGATGTCAATTTGTAGTTACTGCCAAATTTGTATTTACCATTAAATATTTTTTTTTAAATCTTTATTCTTACAATAACTTTAAGAAGTTTGAATTGTTGAGCTTAGTCACCACAAAAAATATTTTGAAATTAGAGACATAGAAAGGAATTCTGCATTGAAAAGGACCTTAAATGCTCTTGTAAAGCTATGCTGCAAGGATGGAGGATGTGTTTCCATGTACGAGTCACTGTGTACATCCTTAATGTAAGGATTCTGAGGTTTAGATCATCCAGACTTCCCTACAAAATACTCATAATAAGAGGAAACTTGATTTTAGCCGTTGAGTGGTTATTACCCAAAGGGGAATCCTGACGATGAGTCACCAGAGGAACAAACACATGCAAAATCACTAAAATTAATGACTAAAATTTGAACAAGCCTCTTATTATCAACGAATCTTATGATCACTGCTAACCACAATGTTTGTCCACAGTATCTTGGCAACAGTGAGGGTATTTTAGGTATACTTTCTTTCTTTCTTTCTTTTTCTTTTTTTTAATGAAACTTAAATTATGAAATGCTATATCATTTTCCTTGAGCATTATAGGATAGCGTTTCATTATTGGAAAACTATACATTTTAAACTGAGTATACAAACTATGCATTTTACTGAACGGAGTGCAAACTTTGTACCCTTTGTCTTTGTGTATATGTTTGTAAAAGAACCATTCAAAGCATGTGGCACTATCAGCAGAATACTAATACTAATACATAATTTGTTTATTGAAACCATATTTACATTGATTCCATTTCATTTTTTATGCTTTATTTTATTTTACTATGACACTAGTAGTTGTATTTTTTTTTTTAAGTATGTCTATTATTAGTCTGTTATTTCTTTATATAATAATACCTAATTTGTTTTCTTGAACCCATAACCATGATAACGATACCTTGTCATTTTTATGTGGTGTATCTATAGTTTTACTGTAATCCCCATGGTTAAACTGTGGTTACTATACATGAACTAGGGTAAATTTGAATAAATGCTTGTTCAGACTCTGATTCTACATTTCCTGACTGTTTCACTGTCTTCCTTGGCTCCATCAGATCTCCGATATCCAGGTGAATGGTCAGTCAGATGATATGACCGCCAAGGAGAAACTGCTCTTGTGGTCTCAACGGATGGTGGAGGGCTACCATGGCCTGCGGTGTGATAACTTCACCACCAGCTGGAGAGATGGCAAGCTCTTCAACGCCATCATCCATAAACACAAGTAAAAACTTCTTGTAAATAGGGAAAAAGGGTTGTTGGAACACATTCTCCTGACCCATTAATCAATGGGTGCTCATGTAAAAGAGCCGGATTGATTTTTTTTTCATCAAAGAATCCTGAAAAAATGATTTCCACAAAAATATTAAGCAGCACAACTGCTTTTGACATTGGTAAAAGAAATCGGCATACTAGAATGATTTCTGAAGGATCATGTGACACTGAAGACTGGAGTGATGGCTGCTTAAAATTCAGCTTTGCATCACAGGAATAAATTACATTTTAAAATGTGTTAAAGTAGAAAAGTAGTTATTCTAAGTTGTACTAATATTTCACAATATTATTGTATTACTGTATTTTTTATCAAATAAGAATAGGCTTCAAAAACATTGAGACTTTCAAAAACATTGAAAAACTCATACCTACCTATGTACATACTGATAATAGTTTGTTTTTCCTTTCTGCAGATGTAGACGTGCCACACCCAGACGAGAAGTCCATCATCACGTATGTGTCCTCTTTGTATGATGTCATGCCAAGAGTTCCTGACGTTCGTGATGGAGTCAAGGCCAATGTGGGTGTTTTGAACCTATAAGTACTTATTATACAGGTATCATGGGACATTGAGATGGTCAGTATTCATTGAAATGAATTTTGAATGACGTGTACAGGAGTTGGAGTTGCGCTGGCAGGAATATTACGAGCTGGTGACCATGTTACTCCAGTGGATCAGACATCACATTATCGTGTTTGAGGAACGCAAGTTCCCCTCCAGCTATGAGGAAATTGAGGTTAGTCACACGATCCATGGTTTAATGATCATGCATATTTACATATGTAATTATGATATGGTACAGTAATTTACTTTTATTGTTTACCAGCTAGAAGTATAATGTCATTATTTTGTGGCCACATATGCAAGTGTTTGTAGTACAACAGAAAAAAAAAGAAAGTGATATGACCATTTCTCTTCCTTATTTTATTGTAGGTTCTCTGGCGTCAGTTTCTGAAGTTCAAAGAGACTGAACTACCAGCCAAGGAAACTGACAAAAATCGCTCCAAGCTCATTTACAGGTCTTTCGAGGTAAATAAAATTTGCCACACTAGTAATTGCCTTTTAAACAAGCGTGTAGTACAATCCTGTTGGGCTTTTGAGTTTTCTTTACATGGTTTTACCAAGATTTGACTTTATGCATGGGGTTTGTTTGGCACCAGGGTGCTGTGCAGGAGGGTCAAATCAAGGTTCCCCCCAGCTACCACCCCATCGATGTGGAGAAGGAGTGGGGCCGCCTGCACGTGGCCATTCTGGAACGAGAGAAACGGTTGCGCTCAGAGTTTGAACGGTGAGAAATCTGTGGATTAACTGCTTATTTGTGGAATTCCTTATGAATTCATTGTTTGTATAATGACTCATTTAAATAATCTGAACTATTCACAGGGGGATTATGCAATAATAATAATAATAACAACAATACCATGGGTCAAACAGTATTGAGCTAATGAAGTAAAATGTATGATGCCGTTGTGCTCAGATTTTACTAATGTTCACTAATGTGAAATGTGCTCATGTGTTAATTTCAGCTTTTAATATAATTTTATATTTTATTTGAATTATTATTCCCCTCGGTTTTCTGATTCAAATGCATTAACCTTACATTACAACTTCTAGTTGTTCCAGTGAATTTTTCATGCAAAATAAATACATTACTTTTGTTATTAAATAGCATTTCGCACAAACAAACAGGGCGTCACTTTCAAAAATATTTGTCACAAGACAGCCTTGCTACTGCTCTGCAGACTTTTTATGAGCCTGATCAGTTACAGAAGCACTTCTTAACATCAATAGCCGATTCTGTGTGCCTCTGCTCTGGGAAAAAAAACCCTCTCTATACTGGGATTCAGCATTATTAGGATTACTAGTCATGGCTTTTATGAATGACAGCCATGGTTTGGAGTACCTGCTCCGTGAGAGGAGGGTGTGAGTGATTTGACTGACTTTTTTCTAGTGGATTGAATGTTAAATGCCTGTAAAGTCTGAATATTGTCTAGTTTAGTTTAGCCTTTGTCCAGTCATTATATTCTTAATATTCCATGGCTGTTTTGCTTGTAGTGAATTATGCAGAGTATTTGTGTGTCTGTTTCATGTAAAGGCTGGAGCGTTTGCAGAGAATAGTCAGTAAGGTGCAAATGGAGTCAGGTTTGTGCGAGGAACAGCTCAACCAGGTGGAAACACTGTTACAGATGGTGAGATATAAGTTTTATTCCTTTTATTCCATTTTATTCCTTTATTTGAATCCAAAGACTTTAAAGAAGAAAAACCTGTAGCAAATAGCATTATAATAATCCTTTGCTTTTATTGCAGGACATACGTTTGCTGAGTGCGGGAAAGCCTATCCAGCATGCATCTGATATAGAGACAGATCTGAACAAGGCTGAAAACATGATCCGATACCTTTTCAATGATGTGCAATTACTTAAAGATGGGCGCCATCTACAGGCAGAACAGATGTACAGGCGGTCAGTATAATATTTTACTATCATACCATTAAGAAATTAAGCAACAACTATACTGTATATTGTATATGCTTTACCATTTATTTAATCATTCATATGTAACTTTTTAAAATTAGGACAACTTGAATTGTTCCTTTCACCTGGGAAATGTTTACATTTTTAAAGAAAGCTAAACCTTTCCAGATTTAAATAAATAAATGAATAATAATATTAATTTCTTGCCTTGATTTTTAATACAGTATCTTCTGAAAAGCTGCTTATTACTTATTAAATAGCAATTAAAAATGTTAAAAAAAAAAAAATAATAATATCTAAGAAAGCTGCTTTGCAGAAAATATTATGCTAAAGTCACAATTAAGAATATATAAATATATATACTATGTAAAATAAATATCAATAAAATATGTATTAAATAGCAATTAAACAACAATTAATCTAATGATATCTATAATAAATGATTTCCCATCACAGCATCTTTGTAATAGCATCAGTAACTGTCCTCTCTTTGTTCTCTCAGGGTGTACCGTCTCCATGAGCGTCTGGTTAACCTGCGCAGTGAGTTCAATCTGCGTCTGAAGTCAGGCGTGACAGTGTCACAGATACCCATGACCCAGATCTCCCATGTCCAGACATTACAGCAGTCTCCCCAGCGCGTAAGACCTGAGCTTGACGAAGTCACTCTCAAGTACATTCAGGACCTCTTGTCTTGGGTGGAGGAGAACCAGAGACGCATTGATGGGGCAGAGTGGGCCGAAGACCTGCCCTCTGTGGAGTCTCAGCTCGGTAGCCATCGTGGCCTTCATCAGTCCATTGAGGAGTTCAAATCCAAGATTGACCGTGCACGGGCTGATGAGGTAATTTAATGTGTAAAAATTTGAAATTTGACACCTTTGTAGTAGATATTGTGTTCCCTGAACTTTTTACAGGTTTTACATGTTTTTGCTACTGTCTCTTTAAGATTTGTATATATAAATCACCTCTCTTCTGATTGGCTAACTCTTTTGCATGTGAACTGAGTAACATTAGCATTGAATGAGGATATTTATATATAATTTCAAATAAATTATATATTTCTTATCAAACTGGATATTCAAGTACAAATAATACTATTCTCAATAAATCATACATGCTTTTTAAACAGTGTTAATAATTAAATATGAACTTACACTCCATATATGAGTTAAGAATGTCTGAACTGAACTTTATATGGAAAACCAACATCACAAAACCAACATAATTTTTTCTCCTCTCAGAATCAGTTGACTTCAGTCAGTAAGGAAGCCTATCGTGAATACTTGGCCAAACTGGACCTTCAGTATGCCAAACTGCTGGTATGCTCTTAAATTTAAAACTAAAACACACTGATCCCTTTGTTGAATCTTAATTATGGATCTTAAAATGTCTTCATAGCAATTTCATAATTTACAAAACCTTATGAAATAGAATTTGCCAATTTATTGGTTGGCTGGTTTTCATTGTTCCATCTCAGAATGCGTCCAAGTCACGGCTGCGTCGTTTAGATCAGCTGCACGCTTTTGTTGTAGCTGCCACAAAAGAGCTGATGTGGCTGAATGAGAAAGAAGAGGAGGAAGTGAACTACGACTGGAGCGACCGAAACTCCAACATGACCGCCAAGAAAGATACCTATTCTGTAAGACCACCAACACATCTGAACATGATTCGACCTGCACTAAAATTGCTCCTTTTTAATGCTATGATGTAATTTTAATCGCATTTGACAATAATGGTTGATGCTCCTGTGCTATCTTGTAGGGTTTGATGCGAGATCTTGAACAGAGAGAGAAGAGAGTGAACAACGTCCAGGTGACTGGAGACAAACTGCTAAAAGAGGGCCATCCTGCCAGGAAAACTGTGGAGGTACAAAATTTTACATTTAATCATTTATTAGGGGAAGTCGTGGTAATGGTTAGAGAGTCGGACTCGTAACCCAAAGGTTGCGGGTTCGAGTCTCGTACCGGCAGGGATTGTAGGTGGGGGGAGTGAATGTACAGCGCTCTCTCCCACCTTCAATACCACGACTGAGGCGCCCTTGAGCAAGGCACCGAACCCCCAACTGCTACCCGGGCGCCGCAGCAAAAAATGGCTGCCCACTGCTCCGGGTGTGTGTTCACGGTGTGTGTGTGTGTTCACTGCTGTGTGTGTGCACTTTGGATGGGATAAATGCAGAGCACTAATTCCGAGTATGTGTCACCATACTTGGCCACATGTCACGTCACACACTTTATTATTTGTGTTTCTCCAAAGCAAACTACTATAGTAAATGAGTCTTTGATTTATGTGAGTCATGTAATTATAGAGCTGACAAAAAAAGCCAAATAATGTGAGTAATAAAAGAAAATGTACCTTATTTCTGCAGAGCCTTTAATATTTTCATCTATTTTAGCATGTAAAGTTTCTTGTAAAAGTTCTGAAACGTTCTTTTTTCCAGGCTTCAATTCATTTTAGCAGAACTTCTGTCTTTTAATGTAATCTGTTCCACTGTAGGCTTTCTCTGCAGCTCTTCAGACTCAGTGGAGCTGGATCCTTCAGCTGTGCTGCTGCATTGAGACTCATCTGAAAGAAAACACATCTTACTTCCAGGTACATACATTAATAAAACGTAATGCTTGTATAGATTCTGGTTGACAGTTGAGAGCCCATGGAGACAGGCAAACAGATCTTCAGCTCGATCAAAATTGGCTTCAGCTGAATTATTTTGATATCCTAACCAATTTTTCTGCTCTACAGTTCTTCTCAGATGTTAAAGAGGCTGGAGAGAGGATGAAGAAGATGGAGGACATGATGAAGAAGAAATATGTGTGTGACCGCTCTATCACGGTCACACGCCTAGAGGATCTGCTACAGGATGCAATGGTGGGTGTTAATATGACTGGGATTTTACAAATCAGTAAACACCAAAATGTATCTAGGGCTGGGTGATTATGTATTTGACCATTCAGATTATGTCATTAGATTAGAGATCCTTCCTTGAGATCCTTTGAATCTCTTAATTCAATTCTTGAAATGAAATGTTTATGCAGTATATATACAAAGTTGTCTCTCTGGCCTTCAGGAAGAAAAAGAACAGCTAAACGAATTCAAGACACACCTGGAGGGTCTCAACCGGAGAGCCAAGACCATTATCCAGCTGAAGCCGAGGAACACAGCTTACCCTGTCAAAGGCAAATTACCCATTCAGGCTGTCTGTGACTTCAAACAAATGGAGGTAAACACTCTGTCGCTTGTTTTCTTGTGTACATTGGTAATAAAAGAAGCTGAATTAATCCTGGGGGTACAATTGAGGACAAGCCAACAGTTTTGAACCACATTTTTTATTTGCCTTGCTATATCACAGTCCCTCTTTTAAAAAAATGGAGTATAAAAATATGGAAATCACGTGATTTCCATATTAAATTACAATTAAGCAATGAATAGCTTGTTATTACAGAGGCTAAGCAATCAGCCTCACCCAATAACTTGTCTTGCTATTAGTCACTGCACTTATCAAATACAAAATGTAATCCATATTAATCACTACAGAATTAACATCCTTCATCCTTTTGACCCAGATCACAGTGCACAAAGGAGACGAGTGTGTCCTGGTGAACAACTCCCAACCGTACAAGTGGAAAGTACAAAACTCCAGTGGAAATGAGGCCACAGTACCGTCCATCTGTTTTATCATCCCTCCCACCAACAAAGAGGCCGTGGACGTCAGTTCTGGGTAACACAGTACAGCCTGATACAAGTGCACAAGTCTAGTCTCATTTGACCTCCCTTTCTTCAGTTGGCAGCACATACAAATTCCACATACTCCATTTATCTCTTTTACTTTTTTCCTTTGACTTTTGACTCGAGAAGTGTGGTTTTGCTGTGATTCATGTCAGCAAATGTTGCAGTATAAACCGAATCCTTCTGATCAGCATTTGGCTTTGCCACCTTATCTTTAATTCTGTTTTGAACCTTAGGTTAGATACGAGTCTGCAGAGGCTGATGGTCCTTTGGCAAAAGCTGCATGTAGATATGAAGAGTCTGCTGTCCTGGCAATACCTCATGCGAGATATCCTGCTTATCAACTCCTGGAATTTAATCATGGTAACTAACACACACACCCCTTTTTTCGGGTATTCAGAGACTTTCAAAGTCAAGTACAAAATACTAGAACTCACATGCACCAATATATATAAAAAAAATGATGGAAATGATTACAATAAATAGCCAATACAAAATTCCATGCCTAAAATCAGTTCTTTAAAAAAAATCAATTGAAATTATCAACTCCTGGAATTTAATCATGGTAACTAACACACACACACCTTTTTTCGGGTATTCAGAGACTTTCAAAGTCTTAGTACAAAATACTAGAACTCACATGCACCAATATATATAAAAAAAATGATGGAAATGATTACAATAAATAGCCAATACAAAATTCCATGCCTAAAATCAGTTCTTTAAAAAAAATCAATTGAAAATTTAGGCATCATAATATTATAATGTCATAATTAATTTTCATAATATTTCACAATATTTCTGTTTTTCCTATATTTTGATCAAATAAATGCAGCCTTGGTGAACATAAGAGACTTCTTTCAAAAACACAAAAAAAATCTTACTGACTCCAAACTTTTAAACAGTAGTTAATTTGAGCATGCACAATTAAATATTCAGTACTGGCCAATATATATTTTGATTGCTATCATAAGTAAAATCTCTAATATTGGCCTATAATTGATATGATATCGATATATCATACATCACTTTAAATAACTCATTATTATGCATTATTTAATTGCATGCAGAGGCATATGAATGATCTGAAAATTACAATATAAACACTCATGAATATTAATTAGGTGACATGTTCTGTTCTCTAATTTTCTGTAGTTTAAGACTTTGAGAGTGGAGGAATATCGACTGACCCTGAAGAAACTGGGGGAGCACTATCGGGCCTTTATGCGTGACAGTCAGGATTCTGAGCTCTTCGGTGCTGACGATTGCTTGCAAGCCGAAAACAGTTACAGCAAAGCCACTCAACACTATGATAACTTGCTACGCTCTGTTGAACAAGGTAGGTGTCAGGTTAGGGTGGCAGGTTTGTTCATATGTATAGAAACCATCCATCACTTTCGCTGTTCATCAAGTAAATGGGATTGCACACAGACAAAGCAGTCTTGGCCCCAGGAACAACCCTATTTTAAGGCGTAGCCCTGAGCACGGCTGCAGATTTTTCTGCATGCTTGATGCAACACAAAGGCATTACGGAATTTCAAGAGCTTTGCTATTCTGCTGGATCAAGTGTTTTTACGACAGCACAGTTTGAAAATTCTGGATAGAACCTTCCGTCCACCTCCCATTATGACTGCAAGACTTATTTTTCAGAACCTGTTACCATCCAAAAGGGAAGTGCACCGGGTAAAGATCACAGTGTGGATTTCTTTATTAATAAACTGCAAATGATTTGACCATGTTATTGTTTGTATCACATTTTGCTTTCATCCTCATTGACTCCAATGTGTTGCTAATGGAGCAGTGTGTGTTGCTGTTTCTAAGCATGTCTTTAGTTTTTTTTCACTTGTGTGATGACATTTCCACATCATTGAGGTTTTCCTCACTATTTGACATTTTGAAATGCAGTGTACGTACTTAAAAGTGTGCAAATGAACTGATTTACTTGAAGCCTTGAGACATTCTCTACACAAGCACTTGAATGTAAATGCTTCTAACTATGTCAGCTTGATTTCATGTGAAAATATACTGTTTAAAGGTTTGGGGTCAGTTCGATTTTTGAAAGAAATTAATTTTTATTCAGAAAGGATGCATTAAATTGGTCAAAATTGACAGTAAAGACATTTATAATGTAATAAAAGGTTTCTATCTAAATAAAGACAGCTCCTTTGAACTTTCTATTCATCAAAGAATCCTGAAAAATGGATTTTAAGCAGCACATTTCTTTTCACCTTTGATAATAATAAGAAATGTTTTATTGGGTACCAAATCAGCATATTAGACTGATTTCTAAAGGATCATTTGACACTGAAGACTGAACACATGAATAAATAACATTTTAAAATATATTAAAATCAGAAACAGTTACTTTGAATTGTAACAATTTTTCACAGTATTACCGTTTTTACTGTATTTTTGATCAAATAAATAAAGCCTTGGTGAGCATAAGAGACTCCTTTCAAAATATGAACAATTCTAACTGACCTCAAACATTTGAACAGTAGTGTGCCTATATTGTAGATACAACATAGATCTATTATGACTGAGGAGACCTAGAAGTCTGTATGTGGTTTTGATATCGCATTGTATTTTAGGATCAGTGTTTGAGCTGTTTGCACACTAAGTATTTTAATTATTCAGGGGAACAGGATGAGTCAGTGTGCAAGAGTTACATCACCCAAATAAAGGACCTGAGACTGAGGCTAGAAGGCTGTGAGAGCCGCACGGTGAACCGCCTCAGACAGCTGGTGGACAAGGAGCCTCTCAAAGCCTGTGCGCAGAGAGCCACTGAACAGAAGGTCTGCAGAAACACTGCATTCAATATACTGTACATTATATTTGTTTGAACATGATGCCATTGAATTTGCTCTTTTTGGATGAAGAAATAACTTTAAATGCATCTCAAATGAAGAGCCTGTGCATGTCAACTGCAGTCATTTTTATTTTCATTAATTGAAATCCTAATATATATATTTTTCCATGCTTTAATACTATTCTCGCTTCATCCTACAGAAAGTGCAGGCTGAGTTGGAGGGTATAAAGAAAGACCTGGATAAGATGGTGGAGAAGAGTGAAGTAGTGCTGGCCACATCTCAGCAGTCCAGTTCTGCCCCTGTCCTGCGCTCAGAAATAGACATCACCCAGAAAAAGATGGAGCATGTCTACAGTCTTTCCTCTGTGTATCTTGACAAGTGAGACTCGAGTCTTTTCTATTTGAATCCATTTTAAAATGCAATTTATTCCCGAGATGAAATCCTAAAGATGAATTTCAGCAGCCATTACTCCAGTCTTCATTTTCACATGATTGTTCAGAAATCACTGGTGAAATCAATTATTATCAATGTTGAAATTTTTGTGGAAATGTTTTTTTTTTTTTTTTTTTTTGGTGAATAGAAAGTTTAAAAGAACTTGAATAAATAGAAATAGATTTTCTGTAAGAATGTAAAAGTCTTTGCTCAATTTAATGCATCCTTGCTGAATAAAAAATCGTACTGACACCAGCTTTTTTAGAAGAAGTATCCAGTACAGTTGTTTTATTCTTTTCCACATCTTTTTGTCCTTTCTATATAAAATAAAGCTTATCCTATTTCTTTTGTCCACAAAGGCTGAAGACCATTGATATAGTAATCCGCAGCACACAAGGAGCTGAAGACATTCTCAACAAGTACGAAAACCAACTGCGTGATGTAAACAAAGTTCCTGTTAATGAGAAAGACATTGAGGCCAACCAAACACAGCTCCAGGTGCATTGTCTCTCACAAAAAAAAAAACAATTATGCATGAAAAATTGTGTTTGTGGTTACCAATTTAAACTTTATACATGACCTCACAAACATGTTCATTTTCTCACCTTTTTTCTTAACCCTAGAAACTGCGATCAGAAGCAGACAGCAAGCAAGCCACGTTTGACCGCCTGGAAGAGGAGCTTCAGAGGGCTACGGCTGTGAATGATCAGATGTCTCAGTTGCACAGTGAAAGGGACATAGAGCTGGAGCGCTACAGGCAGCTGGTGGGCAACCTGAAGGACCGTTGGCAAGCTGTGTTCGCTCAGATTGAGCTAAGGCAGCGAGAACTTGACCTTCTAAACAAGCAGATGCAGGCCTACAGACAGAGCTATGAGTGGCTTATCCGCTGGATAGCAGATGCCAAGCAAAGGCAGGACAAACTTCATGCTGTGCCTATAGGTGACAGCAAAGCCCTTCAAGAGCAGTTGAACAAGGAGAAGGTATCTATATATTTATCTATCTGTCTATATCACATGCAGGGTTTTGATTAATTTCCTATTCTCAATTCTTTATATAATGACTATCCTATAATATTTTGTTAGAAAATCATGTAGTGGATATTTTACTTTTGTCATGTCCATCCATTGTACAGAAATTGCTTGAAGAGATTGAGAAGAACAAGGAAAAGGTGGATGGGTGCCAGAAATATGCTAAAGCATACATTGACGCCACAAAGGTGTGTGAATGTCGCTGCATGCATATTTTATGAGTTATGATTTATGAGTTGCAGTCTGACTGAATGTTCTCATCCAGGATTATGAGCTTCAGCTGGTGATGTATAAAGCTTTGGTGGAGCCCGTCGCTTCTCCTCTGAAGAAAACCAAATTGGAGTCTGCATCTGATGACATCATCCAAGAGGTACCTTTGATATGTGATATACATACGTTACATCTCATTCTGCTAAATGCATTCATTTACATACTGTATGTTTAACTTAACGTGTTATATTTGGGCTTTTATTTCTTGATTGTAGTTTGTATTTGATATGCCAAGTAACTTTAAAAACATCTTTCAGTATGTGACTTTGAGAACACGCTACAGTGAGCTGATGACACTTTCGACTCAGTATATTAAATTCATCATTGAGACACAGCGCCGCCTACAGGATGAGGAGGTAAGTGTCCAAACCTAAAGTCTGGTAGTACTCTAGCACTAACTTTAACTCACTAACTTGATCCTGTGTAGTTCAGTTTATGAATGTATGGACATCTGAAATATGTATTAATTTCACTATACAAAGCATACGAGACACAGTTATAAAAGAGTGACACAATACTGAAATTTGCTATTGTTGTTCATGTGCTAGAGGTAAAAGTTGTGAAAATAAAAAATGTAACCGATCGAGGTGCTCACCTAGGTCTTCAGTAATGATAATGCTAGTGGTGCAGCACATCCCATTTCTTTCACAATGTATGTCTTTCATTATCTGTTTACTACTATGGAGGTGTTTTAATATTTCTTCCATTATAGTGAGCTCTCAGTTAGTATAGGTATCCTTCAGCCTGAAGCAAACTTAAAATATTCTCTCATCCAGAGAATAAATGTTAATGCATGGTGCAACCTGTACCAGGGATGCCATATTTTTTCTCTAGTTTAATTTCCTGGTTCTATCTGTTGCTTTTGTAAATAGAAAGCAGTATTCTTACCCATCATTCCTTTGTGCTCTGATTGTTGATTTTGCCTCTGAGTATGCTTCAGCTTGACTGTCACACCTTCCTCTGTAGTTGTTTTCTGCACAATTTTGTTTTCCATTTTCCTTTCTAACCTTTATTTTCTTGTTTGCTTCTCTAAACTGCTTGCCAGTGCTTTATCATGATGAATGTTTGTCATGTTTGGGCACTAAAGAGGTAAATTGTCCACAAAATGCATGTTTATCCTCTTCCAGTCCCCCTGTTAATTACATTTGCATTATTTAGAAATACATGAAATAAAATATGAAATAATATATGCATTAATATATATTATTGGATTTGTCGAAATCTACACTGTTTGGCATTCATCAGACGTATTTTTCTTATTTTTCCCCCTTATGGTATCATTCTTATTTTTTGCTGCATCACTAAGCTGTTCTGTTGTATGCATGATAATACCTTAAATATACATTTTCAAATACTTTTTTCTTCAGTGAAAATTTTAAAAGGCTATATTTCCATATTTCGCATCTTTTATTTGAGTTCAAAACAACTTCTGTAAACCTTTACACTGATGTGAAATATTAAAGTAAAATCACAACTCAAAATTCAAAATACAAAGTTCAAAATTACAAGATAGGATTTTTAATATGTAAACAACATCAAGTTTTTATGTAGTTAAAAAGCCATATCCAGTAATAACACCTCATTAGCATGATGCCATTCTGTAGTGTTGTTTTGTCAAATGATTGTGTCTCATTTTGCATACCATACATTGTGACTTTATATTATCCTTCATAAATCTTCTGCAACTACAGTAGTTGATTTTTATTTAGTATAACTATTTAGTCTTAATAGCTTACTTAACCTGTAACTTTGTCCATGTACTTACATTTACATGTACTTACATGAGTCTGTAATATCTAACTCTTAAATGCTTACCTGTGTCTCTCTTTCCCCTACTATTTACCTCCACTAATACAGAAAGCTGCCGAAAGACTAAAGGAGGAAGAGAGGAAAAAGCTGGCCAAGATGCAGGCCGAGCTAGAAAAGCAAAGGCAGTTAGCTGAATCTCACGCAAAAGCTATTACTAAAGCAGAACAAGAGGCAAATGAGCTGAAGATGAAAATGAAAGACGAAGTCAGCAAACGACAGGATGTCGCTGTCGATGCTGAGAAACAGAAGCACAATATCCAGCGAGAGCTTCAGGAGCTCAAAAGCATTTCAGAGCAGGAAATTAAGTCTAAGACTCAACAGGTAGAGGAAGCCCTGCAAAGCCGCACCAGAATTGAAGAAGAAATCCGTATAATCCGACTTCAGCTGGAGACGACGATGAAACAAAAATACACTGCTGAAACAGAGCTTCAGCAACTCAGGGACAAAGCAGCAGATGCTGTCAAACTTCGAAAGGCAGCACAGGACGAGGCAGAGAAGCTTCAGAAACAAGTTGCTGAAGAGACTCAGAAGAAACGCAAGGCAGAAGAGGAGCTTAAACTGAAATCAGAGGCAGAAAAGGATGCTGCCAAAGAGAAGAAGAAGGCCCTTGAGGATCTCGAGAAGCTCAAGCTCCAAGCTGAGGAAGCTGAGAGGCACCTGAAGCAAGCAGAGCTGGAAAAGCAGCGACATATTCAAGTGGTCGAGGAGGTGGCTAAGAAGACTGCAGCCACTCAGCTTGAGAGTAAACAATTGTCATTAACAGCAAAACTGGAAGAGTCGCTCAAAAATGAGCAGGTAATGGTCATTCAACTACAGGAAGAGGCAGAACATCTCAAAAAGCAGCAAGCCGAAGCAAATAAGGCGAGAGAGCAGGCAGAGAAGGAGCTAGAGACATGGAGACAGAAGGCTAATGAAGCTCTCCGGCTCCGGCTTCACGCAGAGGAAGAGGCCAATAAGAAAACTGCAGCTCAGGAGGAGGCAGAGAAACAGAAGGAGGAGGCCAAACGGGAGGCAAAGAAGAGAGCAAAAGCTGAGGAGGCTGCCCTTACACAGAAAGAGATTGCAGAAAAGGAACTGGAGAATCAAAGGAAGATGGCTGAAGAAACAGCTAAACAGAAGCTTGCAGCAGAGCAAGAACTTATTCGGTTAAGAGCAGATTTTGAGCATGCTGAACAGCAGAGAACTGTCTTGGATGATGAGCTCCAGCGTCTCAAAAATGATGTTAATGCTGCCGTTAAACAGAAGAAAGAGCTGGAGGAGGAACTGGTCAAAGTTAGGAAGGAGATGGAAGTTCTATTGCAGATGAAATCCAAAGCTGAGAAAGAGTCTATGTCAACCACTGAAAAGAGCAAACAACTGCTTGAATCTGAGGCCGGCAAGATGAGGGAGCTGGCTGAGGAGGCAACTAAACTGAGGTCAGTTGCAGAAGAAGCAAAGAAACAAAGGCAGACCGCAGAAGAAGAAGCTGCCCGCCAGAGAGCAGAGGCTGACAAGATACTCAAAGAAAAGTTAGCAGCTATCAATGAAGCAACCCGTCTAAAAACTGAAGCTGAGATTGCTTTGAAAGAGAAGGAGGCTGAAAATGACCGTCTAAAGAGAAAAGCCGAAGACGAGGCCTACCAGAGGAAAGTTCTTGAAGATCAAGCGGCACACCATAAGCAAGAGATCGAAGAAAAGATTGATCAGCTAAAGAAGTCTTCAGACACTGAGCTTGACAGGCAAAAGAAAATCGTAGAAGAAACCTTGATGCAGAGGAAAGTGGTGGAGGAGGAGATCCACATTCTCAAACTCAATTTCGAAAAGGCTTCAACTGGCAAACGGGACCTTGAACTTGAGCTTAACAAACTGAAGGGCATTGCAGAGGAGACACAAAAGAGCAAAGCGAAGGCTGAGGAAGAGGCAGAGAAATTCAGAAAACTTGCTTCAGAAGAGGAGAAAAAAAGGAAAGAGGCAGAGGCCAAGGTAAAAGAAATCCAAGCTGCAGAAGAGGAGGCAGCAAGGCAACACAAAACTGCTCAAGAGGAGGTTGAGCGTCTTATAAAAATAGCGGAGGATGCCAAAAAGCAGAAGGAGCTTGCAGAGAAAGAAGCTGAGAAACAGGTCATTTTAGTAAAAGAGGCTGCACAAAAGTGTTCCGCTGCTGAACAGAAAGCCCAAGATGTTCTTCTCCAGCAAAATAAAGACAGCATGTCTCAGGATAAACTCAAGGAAGAGTTTGAAAAAGCAAAGAAACTGACGCAAGATGCAGAAAAGGCTAAAGACAAGGCTGAAAAAGAGGCTGCTTTGTTGCAGAAGAAAGCAGAGGAAGCAGAGCGTCAAAAGCAGGCAGCTGAAGCTGAAGCTGCCAAACAGGCAAAAGCCCAGGAAGATGCTGAAAAACTGAGAAAGGAAGCTGAAAAAGAAGCTTCCAGACGGGCTGAGGCAGAAGCTGCTGCTTTAAAACAAAAACAAGAGGCTGATGTTGAAATGGCCAAGTACAAAAGGCTTGCAGAAAAGACCCTGAAGCAGAAGTCTTCGGTTGAGGAGGAGTTAGTGAAGGTTAAAGTGCAACTTGATGAGACAGACAAACAGAAAGCAATCCTTGATGATGAACTTAAGCGACTTAAACAAGAGGTCAGTGATGCTATGAAGCAAAAGGCACAAGTAGAGGATGAGCTCTCTAAAGTCAAGATTCAGATGGAGGCCTTACTAAAACTGAAACTTAAAATTGAAAAGGAAAACCAAGAGCTTATGAAGAAAGATAAAGACAATACAAAGAAACTTCTTGAGGAAGAGGCTGAGAACATGAAAAAATTGGCGGAGGAGGCAGCACGGCTCAACATTGAGGCTCAAGAAGCTGCAAGATTACGACAAATTGCTGAGTCTGATCTTGCCAAACAAAGGGAACTGGCTGATAAGATGCTGGAAGAGAAAAAGCAGGCCATTCAGGAGGCCAAAAAACTGAAGGCTGAAGCTAAAAAGCTCCAGAAACAGAAAGATCAGGCACAAGTAGAGGCTCAAAAGCTGATGGAGGCCAAAAAGGAGATGCAGCAGCGTCTGGAGCAGGAGACTGACGGTTTCCAGAAATCCTTAGAGGCTGAACGCAAGCGGCAATTAGAGATTACCGCAGAGGCTGAAAAACTGAAGATCAAGGTGGCACAGCTAAGTGATGCTCAGTCAAAAGCAGAAGACGAAGCCAATAAATTCAAGAAACAAGCAGATGAAATCAAAACCCGCCTACAAGAGACAGAAAAACAGACTTCAGAAAAACATACTGTTGTTGAGAAACTGGAAGTACAGAGGCTGCAGAGCAAAAAAGATGCTGATGATCTGCATAAAGCAATTGCAGAGCTTGAGAAAGAAAAGGAAAAACTGAAAAAAGAGGCAGCTGACTTACAAAAAAAATCGAAAGAGGTATTGTGTTATATGTTGTAGTACTGTGGCCTAGTGTTTTACATCTTATCTTTAAACCCCTTAATTAACAATTAACAGTTTTCATACAACTTCTGAACCTTTGTTCATGGAAATTGCATGTTGCCAGTCACAGTAATAACAAAGCCTGCGGTTGTCATGAACAAAGATGTTCTGGTCCCCTTTTATATTACAGTGTCCATGATACAGTATAAATAATTACTGAATAGTATAAATGCAGTTTAGTATACAGTTATGTTGTACAGCCCATATTTGCAAGGTATTGGTATCACTATTTATTTTTTTATTAATATAATGTCTGTAACTTGGACACTATAATGTGTTGTAATTTTCTAAAATGTCTATAATTTATTTATTAAATGAACTAATTGTAGTTCAGCTATTATGTTAGATATTAGTGTACCTTTTGATTAATCTCTATTGCAGTGAAATTGTCATTTATATATGGTACTGTATTAATTGGACTCTGTGGTTACAGTGATTTCCATTGAAAAGACAATTATCCTAAATGTATAGTTCACCTAAAAAAAATCTTTCATCATTTTCTCACATTCCAAACCTGTATGACTTTCTTCTGTGGAACTCAAACAAAGATATTTAAAAGAATGTATCAGTATTTTTTCTATACAGTGAAAGTCAGTGGGTCCAATGTTATTTTACAACCCATTGACTTTATGGAAAAAAACAACTGAAACATTCTTCAAGATATTTTGTGTTCTACAGAAGCAAGTAAGTTTGTGACAAATGAGTGTGAGTAAATGATGACTGATTTTTAATGTTTAGGTAAACCATACCTTTAAGATGTGTTTACTTAATTGTCTTTTCAATGGAAATCACTGTAACCATAGAATCACATGAATACATCACACTATATAAATATGACACCACAGCATAAGAGAGATTAATTAAAAGGTACATTGACAGGTGCAAGGTATGGTGTAATTATATAAGAAAAATATAACTGCATCTCAAAATGTAAAATTATCTATACATATTATAGAATTTTGGATTTGATTTGTGCAGTTATATTTTTCCTTGTATGGTGATTGCTGTGTCATGCATTGAAATAATTATTGTTTTATACCTTTTTATCACAGATGGCCAATGTACAACAAGAACAGTTACAGCAGGAAAAGACTATCCTCCAGCAAACTTTCTTAGCAGAAAAAGAGACACTGCTGAAGAAAGAGAAAGCTATTGAGGCAGAGAAAAAGAAGTTGGAGAAGTTATTTGAAGATGAAGTGAAGAAGGCTGAAGCACTCAAAAATGAACAGGAGCGTCAGAAGCAGCAAATGGAGGAGGAGAAAAAGAAACTGCAGGCTGCCATGGATGCTGCTATCAAAAAGCAAAAGGATGCTGAGGAAGAGATGCACACTAAGCAAAAAGAAATGCTAGAACTTGAAAAGAAAAGAATTGAACAAGAGAAACTTTTGGCAGAGGAAAACAAGAACTTGCGAGAAAAACTCCAGCAGCTTCAGAGTTCACAGAAGCCATCCCACACCAAGGAGATTGAAATTCAAACTGACAAGGTCCCTGAAGAAGAGTTAGTTCAAATGACCATGGTAGAAACAACAAAGAAGGTCCTAAATGGCTCTACAGAATTGGATGGTGTGAAAAAATATGTACCCCTGGCATTTGATGGAATTAGAGAGAGGGTGCCTGCAAGCAGACTTCATGAGATTGGTGTGCTTAGCAAAAAAGAATTTGACAAGCTTAAGAAAGCCAAAACAACTGTGCAAGAGCTTTCTAAGAATGACAAGGTCAAGATGTGCCTAAAAGGTAAAGACAGCATTGGCGGTGTAATAGTTGAACCCAACCAGAAAATGAGTGTCTATCAAGCTATGAAGGACAAAAAGATTCCACAAAGCACAGCTTTGATGCTTCTTGAAGCCCAAGCTGCATCTGGTTACATAATTGACCCCATTAAGAACAGAAGACTCTCTGTCAGCGAAGCTGTGAAGGATACATTGATTGGACCTGAGTTGCACACCAAGTTGTTATCTGCCGAACGGGCTGCCACAGGATTCAAAGATCCATTCACTGGAGATACAATATCACTATTTGAAGCAATGAAAAAAGGTTTAATTGCAGAGGACCAGGCCACTAAACTTCTTGATTCTCAATATTCAACAGGTGGGATAATTGATCCTGTCAATAGCCACCGTGTACCTGTCCAAATGGCATGCACACAAGGTCAACTCGATGAAGACCTAAGCAAAATTCTTTCTAGCCCTCCTGCTGACAAAAAAGCATTCAGTGACCCCAGCACTCAGGATAGCCTCACTTATGGTGAGTTGCTGGAGCGATGCAAACCAGATCCTGAGACAGGCATTCCATTACTACCAATCACAGAACAAGCAGCCCAAATTGAAAGAACTTATACCGATGAGGAAACTAAAGATGTATTTAGTAAGGCTAACTTAACAGTTCTATTTGGAAGATTCAAAGGAAAGACTGTCACCATCTGGGAGGTCATAAACTCTGAGTACTTCACTGAAGATCAGAGAAAGGATCTTATCCGTCAATACAAGACAGGCAAAATTACAGTTGAAAAAATCATTAGAATTGTAATAACTGTTGTAGAGGACAAGGAGAACAAGAAGGAACCTGCATTCGATGGTTTGAGATCATCAGTGCCAGCGTCTGAACTTCTGGATGCAAAAGTTATTAATAAAGATTTATTCAACAAATTGCACAATGGAAAAGCTACACTTAAAGAGGTGTCTGAGCTTGAACCCGTCAAGAAAGCCCTAAAGGGGACACACAGTATTGCTGGAGTGCAGATTGAGTCAACTTCTGAAAAGATGTCTTTCTATGAAGCCATGAAGAAGGACTTACTTGGAACAGAGCCTGCACTAAACCTTCTGGAGGCCCAAGCTGGAACAGGCTTCATAATTAATCCAGTGAAAAACCAAAAGCTCACAGTTGATGAAGCAGTCAAAAGTGGTGTTGTTGGCCCAGAGCTGCATGAGAAATTGTTGTCTGCAGAAAGAGCTGTTTGTGGATACAAAGATCCATATACTGGAAAAACTGTATCCCTGTTTGAGGCAATGCAAAAAGATCTCATTAAGAAAAACCAAGGTGTCCGTCTGCTGGAAGCTCAACTTGCAACTGGAGGAATTATTGACCCTGAGAAAAGTTATCGCATCACTCCAGAAATTGCATATAAACGTGGTTACCTAAATGAGGAGATGAACCAAAACTTAAGCAGCCCATCAGACTCCAATACAGTATTTGTTGACCCTAACACACAAGAAAATGTCACTTATGCTGAACTGCTTAAAAGATGCATCACTGATAAGCAGACTGGTCTTCCATTGCTGCCACTATCAGAAAAAGCAATCAAGTCAAAGGAAATGGAAACAGTTTCTGACACACAAACTAAAGAGACCTTAAGCCATGCTACGGTTGAGTTACACAGTGGACTTTTTAAAGGAAGAAAAATCACCATTTGGGAGATTATCAACTCTGAATATTTCACAGAAGAACAAAGGATTGAATTTATTCGGCAGTATACATCAGGGAAAATCACTATTGAAAAACTGATCAAGATTGTGATCGCTACAGTGGATGAAAAAGAAAAGAAGGGACAGCACAACTTTGAAGGTTTCAGAGGTCCTGTACCAGCCAGTTCCTTGCTTGAATCTAAAATCATTGACAAGGATACCTATGAAAAAATCCAACAAGGCAAAAATAAACCTGCAGAAGTTAGTGACTCCATCAAACACTACCTGCAAGGTTCTGATTGTATTGCTGGGGTATTTTTAGAAAAAAACAAGGAAAAACTCAGCATTTACCTAGCCATGAAGCAGAAACTACTGACACCAAACACAGGTCTGTCCTTGCTAGAAGCCCAAGCAGCTACTGGCTACATAGTTGATCCCATCAGGAATGAGACATTTACAGTGGATGATGCTGTTAAGGCTGGCATTGTCGGTCCAGAGCTTCATGAGAAACTGCTATCTGCAGAGAAAGCTGTTACTGGTTACAAAGATCCATACACTGGTAATAAGATCTCTCTTCTTCAAGCAATGCAAAAACAGCTTGTTCTAAGAGAACATGCCATACCTCTTCTAGAGGCTCAGGAGGCTACTGGAGGAATAATTGATCCAGTAAATAGCCATCGACTTCCCAGTGATGTAGCCATTCATCGTGGCTACTTCAGCAAGCAATTATCCAAATCTTTTAAAGACCCCACAGATGACATCAAAGGTTTCACTGACCCTAACAAAGATGAGAATGTCACATACAAACAATTGAAAGAGAGGTGCATGACCGATCCGGAATTTGGAATTGTCTTGTTGCCACTTTCTAAAGCCCAGACTCCAGAGAAAGCTGAGAAATCCTATGTTTACACTGAGGAACAAGCACAAATGGACTTAGCTAGCACTCAAATTGACATACCACATGAGAGTTTTGCAGGGAAACAAGCGACATTATGGGAAGTCATGAAATCAGATTTGCTTCCAGAAGAAGAAAAACAAAGTCTTCTTGAACAGTACCGCTCAGGCAAAATCACAAAAGAGAGAATGGTCATTATTATAATTGAAATTATTGAACAAAGAGAGATCATCAAGACTGAGCAGAGTATGTCGTGTGATGTCATCAGACGGCGGGTTACTATTGATGAACTTTACAGAGCTCGCATTATAGACCTCGAAACTTACAACTTGCTCAAACAAGGCAAGAAAACGATCCGGGAGGTTGTGGAGATGCCAAGTGTGAAGCAGTATCTTTTTGGAACAGGCAGCATTGCTGGAATACTCTCAGATAACTATGCTAAGGTTAGTATCTACCAAGCCATGAAGAGAGGTCTCATAAAACCTGACATTGGCATAGATCTCTTGGAGGCACAAGCAGCAACAGGATTCATCACTGACCCTGTGAAAGATGAATTGTTGACAGTTGATGAGGCCGTCCGGAAGGGTCTCGTTGGCCCAGAGATCCATGACAAACTCTTGTCTGCTGAAAGAGCAGTCACAGGTTACAAGGATCCCTATAGCGGTAAAGTCATTTCATTATTCCAAGCCATGAAAAAGGACCTCGTGCCTGAGGATTATGCCTTGAAGCTTTTGGAGGCCCAGGTAGCAACAGGTGGCCTCATGGATCCAGAGTACTATTTCCACCTCCCAACTGATGTCGCCATGCAACGTGGTTACATAAACAAAGAAACCAGTGACAGGATATCTGATCCAAGTGGAGATGTCAAACAGTTTGCTGATCCTACGACAGATGAAAAGCTGTCCTATGCACTACTTCTTAAAAGATGCAAAGTTGACAAAGAGAGTGGCTTACGATTGTTGTCTCTGGCAGACAAGAGACTTCTATTTAAGGGCCTTAGAAAGCAGATCACCCCAGATGAGTTGTTGCGCTCTCAAATTATTGATCAGAAAACCTACACAGCACTCATGGAGGGTACCATTTCTGTAGAGGACCTTAGTAAAGACCTGAAGAAATATCTTGAAGGCATCAGCTCTATTGCAGGCGTCTATGTAGAGGCTACCAAAGATCGACTGTCAGTCTACCAAGCCATGAAAAAGAACATGATCAGACCAGGAACTGCCTTTGAACTTCTGGAGGCTCAGGCAGCTACTGGGTATGTGATTGATCCAATCAAAAATCTCAAAATTAATGTCCATGAAGCTGTAAAAATGGGAGTCGTGGGACCAGAATTTAAAGATAAGCTCCTCTCTGCTGAACGAGCTGTGACCGGCTACAAAGATCCATACTCTGGCAAGGTGATCTCCCTGTTCCAGGCTATGAAGAAAGGTCTTATTCTAAAAGACCATGGTATCCGTCTGCTTGAGGCTCAAATAGCCACCGGTGGAATCATTGATCCTGAAGAGAGCCATCGCCTGCCTGTTGAAATGGCCTACAAACGGGGTCTCTTTGATGAGGAGATGAATAGTATTCTCACAGATCCCTCTGATGACACAAAGGGGTTCTTCGATCCAAACACAGAGGAGAATTTGACCTATCTCCAGCTCATGGAGCGCTGCATAACAGACCCTGAAACTGGACTTTCTCTTTTACTGCTAAAAGAAAAGAAACGGGAAAGAAAGACATCCTCTAAGTCTTCAGTCCGCAAACGTAGAGTTGTCATCGTAGATCCAGAAACGGGAAAAGAAATGTCTGTGTATGAGGCATACCACAAAGGACTCATTGACCATCAAACATACATTGAGCTTGCAGAGCAAGAGTGTGAATGGGAAGAAATTACCACCTCATCATCAGATGGTGTTGTTAAGTCTATGATCATTGACAGAAGGTCTGGACGACAGTATGACATTGATGATGCAATCTCCAAGGGCCTCATAGACCAGTCTGCTTTAGACCAGTACCGTGCTGGTACCCTTTCCATCACTGAATTTGCAGACATGCTCTCTGGTAATATGAGTGGCTTCAGATCTCGATCATCTTCCTTTGGATCCAACTCATCCTATCCCATGAGTCCAATTCCATCCATAAAGACGCCGGCTACGACCTGGACTGATCCAGCTGAGGAAACTGGACCAGTAGCTGGAATCTTAGATACAGATACTTTGGAAAAGGTGTCAATTACTGAGGCTATGCATCGGAATCTAGTTGACAACATCACTGGTCAAAGACTACTTGAAGCACAAGCCTGCACAGGAGGAATTATTGACCCAAACACTGGAGAGAAATTCTCTGTTGCTGATGCAGTGAACAAAGGGCTGGTGGACAAGATCATGGTTGATCGTATCAACCTAGCTCAGAAAGCTTTTCAGGGATTTGAAGATCCAAGAACCAAAACCAAAATGTCTGCCGCTCAAGCCTTAAAGAAGGGTTGGCTCTACTATGAAGCTGGCCAACGGTTCCTTGAAGTCCAGTACCTAACAGGTGGTTTAATTGAACCGGATGTTTCAGGAAGAGTATCATTGGATGATGCTGTTAAGAAGGGCACTCTGGATGCACGCACTGCACAGAAACTGAGAGATGTCAGTGGATATTCAAAATACCTCACCTGCCCCAAAACAAAACTCAAGATCTCATACAAGGATGCCATGGACAGAAGCATGATCGAGGAAGGATCTGGCCTGAGGTTGTTAGAGGCGTCCTCTCAGTCAAGTAAAGGCCTTTACAGCCCATACAGCATCAGTGGCTCTGGATCAACTTCGGGGTCTAGGTCTGGATCCAGAACTGGTTCAAGATCAGGCTCTAGAAGGGGAAGTTTTGATGCTACAGGCTCAGGTTTCTCCATGGGTTTTTCCTCATCTTACAGCCCCACTAGCTATGGCCGTCGTTATGATTCAGGGGCACATGGTGGACTTCAGATGGATGAGCTAAAGCAAGCCCTTTTAGCTTTAGCATCAGGCAGGAACTGTTGCTATGATGAAAAGAGAATATTCACATTATCACAAACTCAGCCCTCTTTAGTTGCTTAATTTATGTACACAAAACGACATTTATCCTGCTCTGCATGATATTGCTAATGGGCTTTTTTTAATGATGGGAATAATAATGCTATAAAGGACTGGCTTTAATATTTTATTTCATTTTTATATATTTAGTTAAATATACAGATGTTTTTATCTCACACTTTCCTTTTCATTTTGACATGACAGTATAAAATGATATCATAAACAGTTTATTCTGCACAACATTCATGGCAAATCATTTTCATTTTTCATTTTCATTTGTATTCAGTCTTTTCATTTATTAGCAGTGTTAAATACTTATAGCCTCTCTTTTTGTATTACCTTGTAAACTGGCACATTAATAATATTGAAGTTTTAAGAATGTTTAGATTTCTTGGAGAGGATATGGTAATGCTACAAATGAGATGTATAAGTTATTTGTTACATATTTTTGTGTGTTTATGTAAAGATCCCTAGGGTATCTGTACACATTTGGTTGTATTTTAACACGGAACATTTTAAGCCAGCATGGTAAAAAAATAAAATAAAATAAATAAAAAAACAAGGCGGAGCTGTTACAATCTGCAGAACGGAATAAAGTCCATTTTGGACACTTATGATTGGGAGCATGTCAATAAACAAAACATTACACATCTTGGCAGCACTGCCATGGACATTGTTCTTTAGAAATCCATTCTCTTCTCATTATTTGGAAACTATAAAACTATAAACTGAACTATGCAGTCTTACTAGATAAAGATCCTTGCAGAATTTGCCACAAATCACTAAAGATGACAATGAAACATCTTTAAAAGGAATAAGTGGCTCACATCCCAACCATAATTTGCCTCTGGTCCTTCATCTGATTCAAAGGGGACCTCACTTCCGCCTTAACCTTGTGTGGCATCTGCATTAATTTTCTTGTAAATGTAATGTGCACCCTCATTAGACTTAATGCCTAAAGACAATAATTATGTCTAATTGCGGATTATATAGAACGTAACAATGTAGGATTTTCATTGTTTATTGTTGCATAAAAGTAGCCTATGGGACACTCCCTTCTCTGTTTAAATATTAACTAGCCTGGCCAATAACGTCAATTCAAACATTTTTTTTTTTTTTTTTTTAACTCGTGCACTGTGTAGTTATCAAATGAAAGCCTCTTAATATCAAGAATAATGGATCTCATTTTTTATCAGTAGGTGTCTTTCTGTGTCTACTACAGAATGATGAAATCTTGAATATGCCCAGACTACCTTTTTAAATTCAAGTCTCCATTTGTTATGATAATTTGCTTTGTTTTCAATCACTAAATAGCTCCCTATCTTTCACTGCCACTTGAACTCCACCTGTGTGTTTAGAGCATATGGAATGGATTGCTCCTTTCAAACGAATCACAGTCAGTGTGATCTTTCAACCAACAGACATGTTCCACTACCTTTATTTATGCTCCATTTGCAGCTTTGCTTATTAATTGTTAGATTTATTTGGTTTATTAGAATTAAAAACGCTAATGGTCTATAGAATAAATCAGACTGGTCAACTGATATTCACCCTTACTGGTCAATTTGAACACTAAAACTTAAGTGTTTTAGTGTAGCACTAGAAACACTGGTGTGTAAATCACAGTACATTCACTTTGTATATCATTTGCAATACAGCCTTGTGTGTTGGTGCAGTGATGTAGGCCTACTGACAAGCATTACAAGTAATTTAACATTGATCTTTGAACTGATGTAGGTGTTTACAAGATCAAGGTCTCTGTAATTTAACAAATCATGCCATAACTAAAACTGTAGTCATAAAATTGGAAACGTAGACTGAATTTCAAAGGCACAAAAAAGAAAATCTGCTTCAGTCTCTCCAATCCGATTATGTTTTTTCACTGTACTGTAAATCATTTTATTTCAATTTTAGTTATATTTTCCTATCTTCTGCTTCTCATACTAACATGATTATAATGATGCAATATGAGCAGTTACACTCAGCAAAACCTTTTTTAAAGTAAGCTTTTTGAGGCACTTAAAAGGTATATTTGAAACTGTTCTGATATTAAATGCATGATCTGAGTATGGTATTTACGAGATGAAATGTTAATATCCTATTGTAAATAAATATTAAATATCTGCTGTACAGTGTCAGTTTACCCTTTTGTCAACTCCTTGGTAGTTAGTCACATGATCCTTAGGAAAAACAATCAAGTATCACTGAAACAGCGAAAATACACAGCAGAATGGCATTAATGTCAACCCTCAGCATTAAAACCAAATGAAGTAGCATTAAATTTCTTAACTTAAGGATTAAATAAATCTATACATAATTTATATAATGTTTTAAATCCATTAACTTTGAGACATTTGCCTTAGGGAAGAGAAAGTGTTTGTCATGCTATGTGACAGGTTTTGTACTGGATTGGTTACAAACCCCCTCAAGCTATTCACACACACACACACACACACACACAATGCCCTTAATCACAAGAATTATAAAGAAATGCTAATTTTCTTTTAAACCATATTTGCATATAAAATCAAGAAACCAACATACCTGACTGAGCCAAAAGAAACAGGTAAAACCTCACCTTGTCATCAAAACATGCATTAATGATTGTTTACACATTTGGTGTGTATTTTAATTATTTAATAATGCAGTTCAATACAGAAATTATTTCTGAGCTTTGCCTTAAACATTTAAAGCAGTCTTCTAGCTCTATCTCCACCCGAACACTTACCAAAACTCCCTTCTCACTGTCAAAGTTTTGCTTGCATTGCAAATATCAAAGTCTGCGATTAACAGGTTTGGTTGTAAAATCACAATGTAAAATTATATAAAAACCTCATCACAACTAACTTAGCAATTATTTGCACACCCCAAACAGCTTCACCTCCCATCCTTTTCTCTATCTTTCCTGAAACTGAATTACGTAGTTTTCTCTATAACTGATACCATCTTGAACGCTATATTAAAATGACCTAAAGAATGTGGACACCTGAACTCCACACCCAGATGTGCTAGAAGATTTCATTTCAAAACAAAGGGAATTAATCCTGCCATTGCTGCTATTCAGGTTTCATAACTCTGCAAGGTTTTCCACACATTAACTAATTTGCTTCCACAAATACCATGGTTAAACTGGTTAGTGTAGCAAAACCATGGTTAAGGCGAGACACTGCAGGTAAATAGGGTAAAAATATTAACCAATAGTTATCACCTTACTTACCCAGTTGCTTGATTACATTGATAATTGCAAAAAAAAAATTGTATTTCAAGTTTTCTAAAATGTTATGTTTAAATATGCAAATGAGGCATTATTTAATGAAATATGCTCTAATTTGCATACATTTCTAGTACAAAAATCTGAACACTGGATTTCAATTCTTGTTTCATTTTTTCTTTTTTGACATATGTCAAACGTTTTTACAGATTCTCACTCCATAATTCAGAAAAATCTTTGAACAGCCAGAAAACAATATATTTTCACACTTTTGGGGGGAATAAAATGTTGTATATAATCAAGCAAATTATATATGAACAAATCCCTCTGTAAAAACCTTCAGAATATAGACAGGAATAAAAATGTAAAGTTTGGTGTGTCTAAGTGCTACTAAAGTAGAGATTTATGGCTCGGTGTATGAAAAAAAAAAAACTCATTTTGAGAAAATGGCCTTTACAAATGTGTATTGTAATTGAAATCTATTGACACAAAAAGATAGTGCTATAAAAGTGATATAAAATAAACAATTAACAGTGTCTTTTGGATGTTTTCTTTCCACTAATCCTTATGAACACTTTATGGAAAGCCAAAAAGCCCAAAATCTCAAAATTGACAGGCGCATGAAAAAATAGTGTTTTTGCCTGCAGTGTCTCCCCTTTGTGGTTACCATGGTTTAACTATAGTAAGCATGTTTTTGTTTGTTTTTTTGTAGTAAAACCATGGTTAATTTTTGTAAGGGTAGTGGCTGCTCTGTTCTCCTATGAGCTGTTCACGCGAATGTTTAAAAATGGCGGCAAATATAAAACACACCTACAGTTAATTGAACTTTAACCTAAAATTTACTGTTTTTGATCATTAAATTAATGTCAATATACAATAAAATAGCGTGTCAGTTTATGATAATGATATTAATGAAAAAAATGTTTCAAACATTTTTGTAATGATTCTACAAACCCCCTGCAATTACGTGTCGGACCACGAGGGTACGCGTAACCCCTGTTGAGAAACACTGTATAGCTGGAGCGCTGTGTTGACTAATGAACAGCTAACTTTTGAACTATGTCTTAAGTTATTTGTATTATTCTAATTTCTTTGCACATTCAGAAAACATTTGCACTGCAATTCAACTGTTTGTATTCTGAAGGCTTTGGTAATCAGGAAACTCAATGCAACAACATTAATAATAAAAACGTCGGCTTTCAGTTATCAACTTAGTCAACTTTTCAGCTATATTTTCAAGACTGTTCAAGAGTTTTCCAGGCAAGATATGACTGAAACTCTTTAGAATATGTAGCAACCCTATGAAGCATTTACTTTCATGAATTTATTATCCAAAACAATTATATTTATTATTAAAATAATTATAAATAGTGACTATGGCTTGGCTAAATATAATTAAAATCCCATAATTTTGATAATCTGTTGTTGATATACAGTTGATTGTAGAACAATTTGTGAATACGTTTATGAATACCCATTATCATTTCCTCTCCTTAAGGATTAATCTACCCCTTATGGAATTTTTTCTACTTTTTTTTTTTTTAATGATTTCATTAAACTTTTAATTATTTTTAATGTTACATAATGGATTTTGTCGTTTTAATTTTTAAA
>NW_015548343.1:1181387-1186125 GCF_001515605.1 Sinocyclocheilus anshuiensis
TGTCGTTTTAATTTTTAAATGATATATATATATATATATATATATATATATATATATATAAATAATGCAACAGTATGCTATATATAAAACGGCCCATGCAGCATTAAGAACCTCTGACCGTTTGTTTAAAAAAATAAATAAATAAATTCACACCCTCTTTTGGTGGAAAATGACAAATGAGGCCTAAATCTTATCAAGGATTTTTTTCTTCCAAGGAATGAAAACTACTACTTCAGACTGTAAAACTGCCACACCTTCTTTTGGCCAAGTCTTACAGAGTTGTTCTGTCAGTTCCTCTTGGCTGCATCTGCATTATAAATGTGGGATGGACTGAGTAATCAGAAAGAGAAATGAGACATCTTAAGTACTCAAGAATTCTGGAACTGTTTGAGCATGTATGCGGTGATTGGGAACATCTCTAACAAAAGGAATTGGCACACAGCGAAACTGGTATTAACACTTGAATCTATAGTCCTACAAGTCTCTCAAACCACAACCATGCATAAAACACAACCTCACCTTTCACTTTGGCAAAGCTCTGCCTGTGCGGCTCCATGAAAATAATTACAAAATCATTTCCGTACATGCACATTAAGATAATTACAAGATCTGATTTTCCCTGAGGGTTTAGATTAGTTCATCATGAATTGCAACAATGTAGAATGATTTCTGTTACTAATTCCCATAAATGCCTCAAAATGATAAAAGTGTTTATCAGAAACCAAAAAATTATGATTACATTTTTTTCAGCAACCTAACAAGTCTAAACAAATCTCCACTAATGTGTGACATTATTAATGGTCTGTCCATCTTAACCTGGAATCTTTGTTTTTTTTTGAGGTATGTTTATCCAAAAACCAAGAGCGGCAGGTAGAACAGGATCTCATTTTATGCCCACTGAAATTGTCCCTACCAAGAATCAGAGATAAGACCTAGTATGCAATACAATGCGGTCTTCAGTCACCTTGTCTGCAGCAGTTTGGGCAAGCCAACATACTAAGCCGTCTTCACTGAAAGATGAGGAATTTAAAATACTTGAGAAGTCTGGAACAGCTACAACATGTTGCCTGTAACGGCTTCAACAACAGAAAGTGACAAGAGGAGGGGCGGTGTGGGTTTGGCAAACATGCCCAGCGTTCACCCTCAAGGATTTCAGCTTTGCCCGTTCTGTCAAATGTGCAATATGATCCTGTCTTCAATATGCAAATATTTTGCACATTAAAGACTAAAAGAAATGTGTCACAATAAAAGGTCAAGCTAAGATATGAATTTCTCATCCATTACTGCAACATGTAGGAGGAAACAGAAACAGAAGACTGGAGTTACAGCTTTGCAATCACAGGAATTAATTACATTCTAAAATATATTAAAATAGAAAACAGTTATTTTAAATTGTAATAATATTTCACAATATTACTATTTTTTACTGTACAAATGCAGCCTTTGTAAGCTTAGGAGACTTATTAAAAAAAAAAAAAAAAAAAAAACTTTTTTCAAATCTTACCTACATGAACTTTTGAATGGGAGTGGTTTTAAATCTATTCTACTTAAATCTGTTCTTTACACTGGTGCATTGAATAAGCAGTATACGATATAATAATACTGTCAAGTTCTGTAATACTGCCTTTATGTGTGATACTTGCCTTATTCAAGGACATTTGCACCAGAAACCCCAAAGCCAAAGCTGCAGGTCGAGCAGGATCCCATTCAATGACCATGCCTTCTGTGACAACAGAGATAAGACACCACATGTGATATATATTACATCATTGGAAATGACTAACAGAAACCGTGCACAAACTTGAGAGAATACTAACGAAATGTAATGATAAAATCATTAATGAGAATAGGTTTTCATAATAAGTTTGAACATGAGCTTGATACATTGTTCTACCACAGTCTGAAATGTCAGCCACCAATTGTGAATGCACTGGAGTGAGAGAGAGAGAGAGAGAGAGAAAACTGGCAGTCAGTTCTTTCCCCTAATAACCCCATTTAAAGTAACATACACGAAATTCAGTCTTTGCTGACTTAAAAAATATGGTTAATATGAATTCAGTTTTTAATTACTGCTACTGTATATGCTTTGGGTTTCTGTGCATATTTTTTCAATAAGGAGAGAGCTATTCCTTCACTTGGCTGCAAGGTATTTGTTTTATCTCCACCGAGAGAGGGGAGTGTTCCTGAGGGTGGAGTTTGGCCCTGACTGATATTTTAAACAGAGGAAAGGAAGGAAACATGCTCAGTTTTTCACTGAGGGTTCACAGTGTGCTTGACCCACATCAACCATTAGTGAGCAGAAAAACACAGCCTTAACTGAGCCTTAACTGAACTCTAACAGGATCCTGACTGAAGCTTCCAGCAAAAACAACCAAAAGAGGTAAGAATGATTTAAAGTAGTTGTAAAACTTTTTGTGGTCTCAGATAACAATCTAAAGATTGTTCTTGTAATTGTATTGTCATTTACTTTAAAATGGTAGCAGTGTTAACTTAATGTAGAGCAAGGATTTTCAGGGAACAATGCGTGTTCCATAATTCATGCTCTTATGAAATGTTATGTTTACCATATGCTCACTTGTTTGATCACACCTTTTAGCAATAAAGAAACAAATATTTGCAGACAGTGCAGACATGGACACCTTTGAACAGGGATGATTATATAAAGTAATGTACTTCTTAGATGATTAAAGAACTGGTCAAATATTTACATGATGCATTTAGACATTTTTCTCAAAAGTGACTTTCAAATGAAGAAGGCTAAAACATAAGCCAGGTGTTGCCACAGTACAACAGTGTTGCAATAAATAACTTTGCCTGGAACTTCATAGTTGTGGGGCAAGTAAATGGGCTATCTACAGAATTACAGAAGTACAGTAAGGCTTTCTCTCTATATATAATGCATCATAAAATGACTGCACACTGAATAAGTTGTATGTTGACAAGTATTCTCAATAAAAACAAATAGTAGAATGCATTAAAACACTTGAAAATGTGTCACGGTGCATTATTATGCATTATACTATTTGTCCATGACCAGGTCTTATAATGTAAAAGTTTGGTATGAAAAGTTTGAAAAACAGAATTACAATCTGCATTAGAATACCTTTATGATTCAGTAAAAAAATAAAATAAAATACAATAAAATCCTTATAATGACCTGAGGGTTCTTTAAGAAAGAAAGTGTCAGAGTCTTGTGACTTTATGGTTTCAGAAGTCCTTATCTATACCTGACACTGACACTGTCTGCATCCAAGAAATTTGGACAGGAAGAGGCCATTAGCAGCCTTTTTTTTTTTTTGTAAGGGTTAACCCCCCCTACATGCTCTTTACTAGAAGAATGCTATTCATGGATGACTTCAGCAGAGAGACTTCATAACTAAGATATCATTTAAAGCAAACATCACTTGCAGAATAATTTGCATAAAACATTCAGTTTACACAAGGATGTCACATCCTTGTTATAAAATCATTAAAATAGTGACATATCAAAGTCAGTATAGTGGATCTAAAATTCACTGAAAAAGTATATATTCAATTTTAAAAAGTATATATTGAATATATTCGAGGCTTATTTTATGCATTTACACATAGTATTAAAGTGATTTTAATGAATACAACCCATTATTGGTTACTAAATAATGTATTTGACTATAATCCAATTTTTTATATTTATCTTGAAGAAATAGTACTAGTTTCAGCTGCAGCAGAAACCTCCGCTAGAAACCTTTATGCATGTTTGTCAGGGGTGTGAAGTAACGAATTACAAATACTCACGTTACAGTAATTAAGTAGTTTTTATCAGTAATTGTACTTTTTTGAGTAGTTTAAAAATTGTCTAGTTTCAGCTGCAGCAGAAACCTCCGCTAGAAATTGATTGACATTCGATGATGCAGTTAACATATTAGGAGATAGATTTTCAGTCACTCACTGTAGTCAGAAGCCATTCTCTTCCATACACATGGATGTATGGATGAGAGTGACCTCTGGCTTGAGTGAATGTCAGAAAATATTGCCTAATGCAATTGTGCAACAAAAAAAGGAGTTAATATGCATAATATTGCACATGCATAATATTCTGCCTTTTGTAGAATATACCGAAAAATTACAAGAAATGGTTTTGTTGTTGTTGTTGTTATGCTAGTTACTGGGGGGGGGGTGCACCTTTATGCATGTTTGTCAGGGGTGTGAAGTAACGAATTACAAATACTCACGTTACAGTAATTAAGTAGTTTTTATCAGTAATTGTACTTTTTTGAGTAGTTTAAAAATTGTGTACTTTTACTTTTACTTGAGTACATTTTAAGTGATGTATCGGTTTTACTCCGCTATTTTCTTCCATTTGTGGTCATTACATGATTATTTTAATTTTATTTTTATCCATCAATGTGATTGGATAGAGAGTAATAGGTCCCATGACTTTCGTCAAATCAAAGTGTGCATAGAAAACTTTAACCGCCAACTGTTTATCATGACTGCTGGAAGTGTATTATTCACGCATCAATTCAGTCGCATCTTCCTCTAACTTAATATGTTAGGGGGAGAGCGGGGCACAAAGTAACACTTTTTGACTTTCTCAAATTGTGTAAATCCACATGAGGTTCAGAGTATAATTTTTTTTATCCACAGTAATTTCACACTTGTCTAGTACAAATATGTCGCTTTGTTTCATAATTACAGTGTATACGTTTTTCTTTATTTACCCTCAAAAAATGGAAGTGAAATGTGACAACATGCCCCG
>NW_015548343.1:1186405-1195949 GCF_001515605.1 Sinocyclocheilus anshuiensis
AGCGGTCACTTGGATAAGTCGTTGTTGCTTGTGGAACTTGTTGACTTTTGATGAGTTTGAGCGCGTGATGCGCGTTGTGAAAAAGTGTGTTGGAAACACAAATTGAGGACCAAATCTGCACCTTATTGATGACCCCTGGCGTTAATATATTGCATCTATTAACTGCAGCTCGTTAATAAACATTTAAAAAAAAATCCATTTTATACAATCCGCCTTCATTTAGCAAGTGCAGCCATGAAATGGGTTAAAATGAGAGTCCATTTCTCTCCAAAACGGTGCCAGTTTTAGTGTTTTGCAATAAAGCACTTTTCACAGCGCTCATCACGCGTTCAAACTCATCAAAAGTCAACAAGTCAACAACAACTTATCCAAGTGACTGCTGCAGAATGCACGCGAGAGAGAGACGAGGCCATACGAGGCAGCGCAGATCGCGCATCTCATAAGTGAGTGGGAATTTACCGAACGTGGCACAGTTAGAGGAAGATGCGACTGAATTGATGCTTGAATAGGCCTAATGCACTTCCAGCAGCCATTATAAACAGTTGGCGGTTAAAATTGTATATGCACAATTCGATTTGACGAAAGTCACGAGACCTATTAATATCTCACTATCCAATCACGTTCATGGATAAAAATAAAATTAAATTGATGACAACTGACAAGTGAAAAGCCTGTCTGCGTCATTGATTCTTTATCCTGACATTCTTCAAGAATACATCGGAATCCTGTATTTCCAGTTTTCCAGTGCTTACAAGGTTCATGCTAAACAAATCACATGCAGACTTTTCCAAATGATGCAATGCTCAAGAAGTTTTTTCTTGTGAGGACAAGTCATAAAAGGGGTGAAGGGGTACTTTCATTGCTTGCACAAACACAAGTTTCAACAGGGTTCTGTGGTGTACAGTTTTGCCTTTTATACAGTAAACAAAATATATGGATAACTTAAATGAACAGGTTAGACTAGTTTTTACATGCATGACTAATAATTATTCATATGTAATCCACAGACCCTGGTGCAAGAAAATCCACAAAAAAAAATGCCAGCTCAGGAAAATTGCAGTTCTCAGGGCCCAGTAGCTGGAGTGTTCCTTGAACATTCAAATGAAACAATTACAATATACCAAGCCTTTAAGAAGCGCTTGTTGAAGCCAGGAACATATCTGGCACTGGTAGAAGCTCAAGCTGCAACAGGAGGAATCATCGACCCCGTCAAAAACAGGGCATGGTCTGTAGAAGATGCAGTAAAGGAAGGCATTGTGGGACGTGAAATGAAAGAGAAACTTAAATTAGCTGAGAGGGCCATCACAGGCTACACAGATCCATACACCAACCAACAAATCTCACTCTTCCAGGCCATGCAAAAAGATGTAATCCCAAGAGAATATGGCATTCGATTACTTGAGGCACAGATCTCTACCAAAGGGATCTATGACCCTATTGAAAAATGCTACCTAACAGAAGAACAAGCCTTTGGGAAAGGTCACTATGACAAAGATCTTTTTAGAGACCAGGTGGATGCTCTAAAAGTATTCTATGATCCAAACTCTCAAGAAAACCTCACCTATGCATCATTGATAAAGAAATGCACTGTAGCCCCAGAAACAGGTTTGCTGCTGTTCCCGATTTACATCACATTTAAAGGTCTTCGCAGAGGTGTAACCTCCGCTGAGCTTCTGGCATCAAAAATAATTGACCAACAGACATTTGAAGATCTGCATAAGGGTAAAACCACCACCCAGGACGTGATGTTAATGGAAACAGTGAAAGAATATCTAGAAGGTAAAAAGAGCATTGGGGGAGTAGCTATGCTCTCTACGAACAAGAAAATGGGCATCTATCAGGCAATGAGACAAGGAATAATCATGCCTGGTTCTGCTTTGATTCTGCTGGAAGCCCAGGCTGCAACTGGATTCATGATTGACCCTGTTGAAAACAAGACATACAGTGTAGATGAAGCCATTAAACAAAAACTTGTAGGGCCAGAGTGCCATGCAAAATTGCTCGCAGCAGAACGTGCAGTGACTGGTTACAAGGATCCATACACTGGTGAAACCATTTCTCTTTTTCAAGCTCTGAAGAAGGAACTGATTGTGAAGGAGCATGGGATCCGATTGCTTGAGGCACAAATTGCGACTGGTGGAATTATCGATCCAATAAACAGTCACAGAGTTCCTGTGGATGTAGCATACAAGCGTGGCTTCTTCGATGAGGAAATGAATGCCATCCTTGAGGATTCTGGAGATGACACTAAAGGTTTCTTTGACCCAAACACAAACGATAATCTGACATATCTGCAACTGCTGGATCGTTGTGTCATCGACCCCTCTACAGGACTCACATTATTGCCCATTCAGGATCCATCCAGCAGTCTGAATCACACATTCATTGGCTATGACATCAAAAAAGTCTTCAAGGGTGTCATGGTAAAAGTGGCATGTGGAAAATACATGGGAATGACTGTTTCGCTCTGGGAATTGCTTATGTCTGAATATTTCACAGAACAGCAAAGGCAAGACTTTATCCAGAAATACAGAAACAAAACACTCACAATTGAAATTATAGTCACCAAAGTCCTAGAGATCATTGAACATTCAGTGAAAACAGCTAATGCAGTTTTTGAAGGTATAAGGGAAAAAGTAACTGCAAACCAGCTCGCCGAGGCTGACATCATCACAGAGCATGATCTAGAGGATCTCAGAGGAGGAAAAAAGACGGTAAAAGATGTTACAGAGAATGAATCTGTGCAAATATACCTACAAGGTAAACCAAGCATTGCTGGTGTGCTGCTTCCTGACTCCCAAATAATGTCAATCTACCAAGCCAGACAAAAAGGAATTCTGAGGCCAGGAACATCACTTGTTCTTCTTGAAGCCCAGGCTGCAACAGGATTCATAATTGACCCAATTGCTAATCGAAAGTTTTCTGTAGATGAAGCAGTGAAGGCACGAGTGGTAGGGGCTGATCTTCATGCAAAATTAAGCTCCGCAAAGAAGGCAGTGACAGGTTACCAAGATCCTTACACTGGCAAGAAAATCTCACTGTTCCAAGCAATGCAGAAAGATTTAATTGTGAAAGATCATGGTATACGTCTGCTAGAGGCCCAGATTGCCACAGGGGGCATTATTGATCCTGTAAATAGCCATCGCATTCCTGTTCATATTGCTTATAAACGAGGATATTTTGATACCGAAATGAATCAGATCCTTTGCGATGCAGCTGATGACACAAAAGGATTCTTTGACCCAAACACTCATGAAAACCTTACTTATATGCAGCTTATGTCCAGATGTGTCACTGACCAAAGCACAGGCCTTTGCCTCTTGACAATCAAAGGAAATGACAAGAGAGTCAAAATAGGAGGCAGCATTAAAGAGGTGTTCCATACCACATATGTCTCTGTGAGATACGGCAGATTCAGCAACAAGAAAGTGACACTCTGGGATCTCATCAACTCTGAATATTTGTCTGAGGAGAAAAGGCAGGAGCTGTTAAAGTGTTACAAGTCCAAAACAATCACAATAGAAGAAATCATAACAATTATTTTAGAGATCATTGAGAGCAAGGAAGTACAAAGAAATGCTGACCTCAGTGTAGATGGTCTCAGGGGAAAAGTCTCCATTTTGGAGCTGCTGAATTCGGCAATAATAGATGAAAAAACATACAAAAATGTGCTTGAAGGGAAGCTAACAATCAAAGACCTCACTGAGATGGGCACTGTGAGGAACTTCCTTAGTGGAACAAGCTGTATAGCAGGTGTATTATTACAAAAGTCAAATCAGAAAATGAGCATCTACCAAGCCAAAAAAGAGGGATATCTGACCCCTGGCACTGCCTTGTGTCTTCTTGAAGCACAGGCTGCCACTGGTTTTATTATTGATCCAATACAAGACAAGAAACTCACTGTTGAGGAGGCCTTGAAGCAGAAAGTCATTGTTCCAGAGTTGTATGAAAAAGTCCTGGCTGCTGAGAAAGCAGTGACTGGTTACAAAGACCCATACACTGGCAAGACAATATCACTTTTCGAAGCCATCAAGAAAGACCTTATTGTAAAGCAGCATGGCATACGTCTGCTTGAAGCCCAGATTGCTACAGGTGGCATCATTGATCCCTTAACAGGTTTACATTTACCACTCGAATTTGCTTTCAAAAAGGGTTATTTTGATGCTGACTTAAACAAGATCCTTGCTGATCAAAGTGATGACACCAAAGGATTTTTTGCTCCCACCACACAAGAAAATCTGACCTACATGGAAATGTTGGCACAATGCATCAAGGACCCCGATACTGGTCTTTTCCTGCTTCCAGTTGCTGAAAAAGGGAAAACACAAGAAAAATCACAAAAAATTCTCTCAGATGCTGAGATTAAGGAAGAATTTGAGAAAAACAGTGTTGTTGTTCCTGTTGGCCATTTCTCTGGAAAATCACTGTCTCTTTGGGAAGTAATACATTCTGTATACTTCACAGATGAACAAAGGCAGCAGTACTTTGAACAATATTGTTTGGGCAAGATACATATCAAGGATGTTGTCAGCATAGTTACCAAAACTATTCAAACAATAGAAAAGAAAGAAGCTAATTCTCAGACAACTATGGGCCTGAGAAAACCTGTTTCTGTGCAACAGCTGCATGACTCTGGAATCATTGACACCAAAACTTACAATGAGCTGCAACATGGTAAGGAAACACTTGAAAACATGGTTCAACTTGAATCTGTTCAAAGGTACTTGAAAGGCACTGGAAGCATTGCTGGAGTAAAGCTTCATCCATCAGGAAAAGTGTTAAGTTTATACATGGCAAAAACTGAAGGATTACTCACTTCCGATGCAGCACTGTTGTTGCTTGAGGCTCAGGCAGCAACTGGATATGCTATCGATCCAATCCAAAACACACATCACACAGTCATGGAGGCTGTCAGAGCTCAGCTTATTGGACCAGAGATATTAGAGCACTTATTATTGGCTGAACGTGCTGTCACTGGCTTCACAGACCCATACACAGATGAGCAAATATGCTTATTCGAAGCAATGCAAAAAGGTCTCATCCCTCAAAAACATGGATTGAACTTCTTAGATGCACAGCTTGCCACAGGAGGAATTATTGATCCAATTGGCAGCTACAGGCTGCCTGTTCAGAAAGCAATAATGAAAGGATGCTTGAATAATGAGACCAGTGATCTTCTGGCAAATCCTATAAATAGTGAAAAGGGGTTTTCAGACCCAGAAACAAAAGAACCTCTTACTTACCATCAACTCATGAAGAAATGTGAAAGGAATTCAACCACCAGCCTGCTGCTTCTCCCAGTAACTGAAAAGAGTGCTGAAACCTCAACCTACAGTGACAAAAAATTAATAAAGATCTTCAAAGAAAAATCAGTGATCATCAATGCTGGTAAGTTTGCAGATAAACGTGTATCACTTTGGGATGCACTACACTCAGAGTATATATCTAAAGAGAAAAGGGAAGAATTACTTGACCAATACAAACAAAAGAAACTATCAATAGAGGAGATAACAGAAATGGTGACAGCAATGATAATTGAAGTAACCACAAAAAAGCATTCCTTTAAAGGTCTTAGAAGACAAGTGTCAGCAAGTGAGCTATTTGGGGCACAAATCATCTCAATAGAAATGATGAGTAAGCTTATCAATGAGGAAGTAGATGATGAAGATATCAACAAAATGGAATCTATTCAAAAATATCTTAGGGCAACAAACTGTATAGCTGGTGTATATTTCCAGTCTACAAAACAGACCATGAGCATCTTCGAAGCCAAAAATAAGGGACTTCTGACACCTGGAACATCTCTGGTTTTGCTTGAGGCCCAAGCAGCCACTGGTTTTATTATTGACCCAGTGAGGAACAAAAAGCTTTCAGTAGAGCAGGCGGTGGCTGAAGGCGTTGTGGGGATGGAATGGAAAAGCAAACTGCTCTCTGCAGAACGAGCAGTCACTGGATACATGGACCCCTACACAGGCAAAACAATCTCCTTGTTCCAGGCCTTGAAAAAAGATCTGATCGTCAAGGACCACGGTATTCGTCTGTTAGAAGCTCAGATCGCCACTGGGGGCATCATTGATCCTGTGCACAGCCATCGTGTTCCTGTGGAGGTGGCTTACCAAAGAGGGTACTTTGATGAGGAGATGAACAAGGTCCTCTCCGATCCAGATGATGACACCAAAGGTTTCTTTGATCCCAACACACAAGAGAACCTCACATACTTGCAACTTGTGGAGCGGTGTGTTAGAGACCCCAACACTGGCCTGAGCCTCCTTGTGATTGCGAAAAAGGGCGAGTTCTACTTCTTCATTGATGAACATACAAAGAATATCCTTAAATCTACAACCACAAAGAAAGCGGGAGGTAAATTCCAAGGACAGCTGGTGACACTCTGGGATCTGCTGTACTCAAATTACATTTCTGAGGAAAAGAGGAGAGAACTGGTGCAGCAGTTTAAATCAGGTACAATAACGATAGAACAGTTTTTAGAAATAGTTCTGACAGTGGTATCACAGAAATCAGGAACAAGCACCCAAACCATTACAACAATAACAACAACAGAGACAACCCAAAAACAAAATTTTCAAGGTATCAGAAAGGACGTGAGTGCTGATGAGTTGCTGCAATCCAAAGTCATTGATGAGAAAATTTACAAGGACCTAACTTCCGGAAAAGTCACAGTTGATCATGTAAGTGAAATGGACTCTGTGCGAAAATACTTGAAAGGAACAAATAGCATCGCTGGTGTATTTGTGCAGTCTACCAAACAAACCATGAACATCGTCGAAGCCAAAAATAAGGGACTTCTGACACCTGGAACATCTCTGGTTTTGCTTGAGGCCCAGGCTGCCACTGGCTTCATGATTGACCCAGTGAAGAATAAAAAGCTGTCAGTAGAACAGGCAGTGGCTGAAGGACTTGTTGGGGCAGAATGGAAAAACAAACTGCTCTCTGCAGAACGGGCGGTCACTGGTTACACGGACCCTAACACAGGGAACATAATCTCCTTGTTTCAGGCCTTGAAAAAAGAACTGATCGTCAAGGACCACGGTATTCGTCTGTTAGAAGCTCAGATCGCCACTGGGGGCATCATTGATCCTGTGCACAGCCATCGTGTTCCTGTGGAGGTGGCTTACCAAAGAGGGTACTTTGATGAGGAGATGAACAAGGTCCTCTCCGATCCAGATGATGACACCAAAGGTTTCTTTGATCCCAACACACAAGAGAACCTCACATACTTGCAACTTGTGGAGCGGTGTGTTAGAGACCCCAACACTGGCCTGAGCCTCCTTGTGATTGCGAAAAAGGGCGAGTTCTACTTCTTCATTGATGAACATACAAAGAATATCCTTAAATCTACAACCACAAAGAAAGCGGGAGGTAAATTCCAAGGACAGCTGGTGACACTCTGGGATCTGCTGTACTCAAATTACATTTCTGAGGAAAAGAGGAGAGAACTGGTGCAGCAGTTTAAATCAGATACAATAACGATAGAACAGTTTTTAGAAATAGTTCTGACAGTGGTATCACAGAAATCAGGAACAAGCACCCAAACCATTACAACAATAACAACAACAGAGACAACCCAAAAACAAAATTTTCAAGGTATCAGAAAGGACGTGAGTGCTGATGAGTTGCTGCAATCCAAAGTCATTGATGAGAAAATTTACAAGGACCTAACTTCCGGAAAAGTCACAGTTGATCATGTAAGTGAAATGGACTCTGTGCGAAAATACTTGAAAGGAACAAATAGCATCGCTGGTGTATTTGTGCAGTCTACCAAACAAACCATGAACATCGTCGAAGCCAAAAATAAGGGACTTCTGACACCTGGAACATCTCTGGTTTTGCTTGAGGCCCAGGCTGCCACTGGCTTCATGATTGACCCAGTGAAGAATAAAAAGCTGTCAGTAGAACAGGCAGTGGCTGAAGGACTTGTTGGGGCAGAATGGAAAAACAAACTGCTCTCTGCAGAACGGGCGGTCACTGGTTACACGGACCCTAACACAGGGAACATAATCTCCTTGTTTCAGGCCTTGAAAAAAGAACTGATCGTCAAGGACCACGGTATTCGTCTGTTAGAAGCTCAGATCGCCACTGGGGGCATCATTGATCCTGTGCACAGCCATCGTGTTCCTGTGGAGGTGGCTTACCAAAGAGGGTACTTTGATGAGGAGATGAACAAGGTCCTCTCCGATCCAGATGATGACACCAAAGGTTTCTTTGATCCCAACACACAAGAGAACCTCACATACTTGCAACTTGTGGAGCGGTGTGTTAGAGACCCCAACACTGGCCTGAGTCTGCTTGCTTTAAAAAAGTCGATTTAAGACTGGATGCAAAATGCCATGCAATATATTCTCACTTCATTAACCACGATCACACTGTTCTATTTCTACTTATGCCAAATACAAATTTGTAAATGTGTATCAGTTAACGTTAATTTTCAGTGTGCATTGCTTACATTTTTATGACATACATTTTCAGTTTTACATTTTTAAACTGAAATATAGAAGAATCAGTAAAAGCGCAAATGCTATGTGTTTAAAAATGTAGTGTACTGATAAATTTTGTATTTCATCTTTTTAACTCATGCTCTCTTGCTATGTGTTCAAAACAATTAAAATAATCACACAGTTGCAATATGTCAGTTTATGTCAGTTTAAAGTCAACATTCAACATTTATTGCATACCAGCACATGAACATGAGAAAAATGGTTGCAGATTATGGTAGTAAAAATAAACAAATATTTATGAAAAAATTGTACTTGCAAATCTGAAATAGTGAAAAAGTGTCCTTATCCTTATAAACAAATCCCAGAGAGGGAGAGAGAGAAATAAAATTTTGTACACTTTAAAAATAAATTAATTAAAAGGGTGGTTCATTGCAATTTCACTTTTTTAACGTTTGTTGGTGTGTAATGTTGCTGTTTGAGCATAAACAATATCTGCAAAGTTACGAAGCTGAAAGTTCAATGCAAACAGAGATATAGTCTTTTAAAATTCTGGCAGTTTAATGCTTACAAAAACGGCTGGTAGGGACTACAACGAGTTACTTCCCGGGTTCGTGACGTCACAAACCCTGATAAACCCTGCCCTTGGGAAAAGGCAGCAAAGGGGGCGAGGCCATGCTGCGCTGCTTTAGAGAAGAGGAAGAGAAAACTAGAGGTGCACGTAAAAATCTATTCATATATGAATCGCGATTCTGTCTTCTAACGATTCTAATGGATTCACAAGTTTCAAAGTCAATGTTCTAAAGCAGCAGTTCTTAATACTGTTCCTCGCGTCGCCCTGCTCTGCACACCAAGGTTATTTTCGTAAATGAAAACTAAAACTAAGACTAAAACGATTGATGAAAAAACAATTTCGTAAACTGAAATAAAATAAAACTAAAACTAAAACGAAACGAAACTAACAACAGGTATTGAAAAACTAACTGAAATAAAATTATAATTATCAAAAATAAATAATCGTTTTCACAATCATTACGTTCTCACCCCTTGGCGGAAAAATATACGAGCTGCATGGAGGTTTAGGGAAATAGCCT
>NW_015548343.1:1196130-1200132 GCF_001515605.1 Sinocyclocheilus anshuiensis
GAAAAACAGACATGCAGCGCAACATGATAATTAACAGAAAAAAAGATGAGAACGCATCCTTTCTGAAAACAATACAAAACTTTTGCCTAGCATCTTGTGATCACTCTGCCAGGCTTTTGAACAAATGTGCATTGGCTAAATCACATCGTAGACGCGTTTATGATTCTTTATAAATGAAAAGAACATTCAAATATAAGCCTTTACTCTTAAATGCGATTGCCGTTATTATTGAATTTCATTAGTCCCAGTTTTGATTGATGCACGGCTGTTAACGGAAAAGTGAGCAAGACACCACAGTTATAGCCTAATATCATGATTATGGTTAAATAAGAAAAGACATATAACCAAATCAGGCTACATTTATTTTCATACTAAATATCTCAACACACATCATTGGATATGACATTAAGCGCGACTTAGAAAAAAAGATGAGAACGCGCATCCTTTCTGAAAACAATACAAAACTTTTGCCTAGCATCTTGTGATCACTCTGCCAGGCTTTTGAACAAATGTGCATTGGCTAAATCACATCGTAGACGCGTTTATGATTCTTTATAAATGAAAAGAACATTCAAATATAAGCCTTTACTCTTAAATGCGATTGCCGTTATTATTGAATTTCATTAGTCCCAGTTTTGATTGATGCACGGCTGTTAACGGAAAGGTGAGCAAGACACCACAGTTACAATATCATGATTATGGTTAAATAAGGAAAGACATACAACCAAATCAGGCTACATTTATTTTCATACTAAATATCTCAACACACATAATTGGATATGACATTAAGTGCGACTTGTGCCTGCTTTCTGTGGCGTATATTTGTATACTTTTACTATCTAATCAATCTCAGCATGCGTTAATTTTGTGTCGCTATATGTTTGCCTCACTAAGGTTAAATTATGCCTACGTCTTTCTTTGGCCTGCGCTCTGGAAGTGATCTGTTAATTCTGCTAAACTTTAATTAAAACTGAAACTAAACTATATAAAAACTAAATAAAAATGCGTTCACAAAATAAAAACTAAACTAAAACTAACAAAAATATGAATGAAACTAACAAAAACTAAACTGAATTTTATAGCAAATTTGAAAACAATATTAAAATAAAACTAATTTTAAAATTCTAAACTATATTAACCTTGCTGCACACGCTCTGCATCTCTCTCTCTCATTCAGCTCAGCTCCAATAATGAACTGTTCCAATTTTACACTTATTTTCACATAGCTATGAGAAGCGTTAAACACGTAAAACACATAGCATAAAGAAGCGTTTAGATGCACACTAGAGGCGGTATAGCCAATCACAACACACTGGGCTTGTTAACCAATCAGAGCCCATCGACCTATTTCTGAGGGAGGGGCTTCGTAAAAGAAGGAAATTATCAGGGTATTTCTCAGAGAAGGGACAGAGCGGTGTGGAATAAAGGTAAATTATGTGAAAAATAATGCGTTTTTTTTAAACGAAGCATTAACACGTTAGACTGCACCCCATAAACACAATCAAGCCTAGAAAAAAAACCTGCAATACATATGTTCAGTCTAATTTGTCCAGTAGTAGCTGAATGTCTTCTTGACCATGATATACTCTTTTGAGTCCTCTGGGCAGATACCAGCAAGAAGAATGTCTTATTAATAACCTGTGAAACATTAAAAATGGTACCAGAACATCTTTACTGATCTACTGAAAATTAAGAAAATACATGCACTTTCTATCTTTTGGCATATGTACAGTATATGCACAGCTACATCATTACCTGAGTGCAGATGAAGTGATATTAATACCACTGGGGTTCAGGGAGCAGAACAAATTGACTCCACCACCATGTGCAAGATGTCCCATGGCAATCCCCATGTCTTCTTCTGAAAATGGCTGACTGGCCAAATCAATCTCCCTGAGGGTGCTGCTCCATTTGTGGGCAAGCATGTGTATTCCTTTCTTGGATGCTACCATGGTATTGATGTTGAAGTACAGGCCCCAATACAGACACTCCAGTCCTACACAAGACAAGGAAGCAAATTAGAGGAAAAGCAGCATATTATTCATAGGTATGATCAGATACTTCCATACTATGAACTATAAGAATAAATGAATGGAATGTCCATCAAACTATGTGATGTTCATATGTGTGTGGTGAAGATTACACTTTCACCAATGCATGAGGCACATCAATGTTCACTTTCTTCTTATTTCAAAATCAAGACTTACTCTCACAAGGCAGAGGCCAGTGGCTGTGGCCAGTGGCTGTGATGCGGGAACCACCGCGTAGGTCCAGCACACGCAGGTGGGGGGAGCCATGGAGTACATTGTTCAGGTCATTGTCGGTCATGAAAGAGTGAGAGGAAGTGGCAATGCACAGCTCCTCTAGCATGGGAAAACCAGACTTTGAACTGGGTGTGTTGCGGGTCATTGTAGGAACTGGAGTGACATTCATCAACGTCTAAATTGCAAAATAATTTAAAAGAAAATAAAAATGAGATTGTAATAATATATATTTGTACTGCAGTTTTTATAAATTCTCATTCCGGAACATGTCCCCATTAATAAAACTTACAGTAGTGTGTGCAAATGTTGTTTAGAATTTCAAACAGTAACTGTGCACTCAGTTGAAAAAATGACAGCTATGCAATCACCTCCAGCGCACTATTTTTCTTTTAAATAATTTTTATCATTTTTAATGAATGTAATTTAATGAATGAAACTAAAGCTTATTCAATTAAAAAAATATATAAGGAGTGATAATAGATTTTGTTTGTGTACATAATGATCACAGCACATGTTAGTTTAATACCTGAAGTTTAGGGCATCCAATCTGCAAAGCCTGAATACAGATAGGAAGCTGGCAGTATCCTCAATCTATTTTAGTATTGATCTCCAGCAGCCTGAGCTCAGGACAGCAACCTTTCGTTCATTTCAGAGACATTTGCATCATCAGAAACAAACACATTCAGTTCACATACTCTTATATAATAAAGACATTTTATAAAATGTACATCATCTTTAAATGGCAGAGGAAGTAAACATATTTGGCTTGCTATCCTTGGTGGATGGCTCAAGCTTGAGACTTGGCATGAACACGTACACCCACAGGACCTCCCTTGCTGAATCAGAGAAAAAAGTGGCATGCCAAAAGAACTGTCAGAGAACCGAGGTAAGGAGTGGTTTATATAGGTTTCCACTGCTGCTGATTGGTTGGGTGAAATGAACAAGTTACTTTAAACTTGGTTAAAAAAAAAAAAATCCATTAAGACTCAACACATAAAATAAAAAGATTAATATCAACTTACAGACAAAGCACTGAGCAGTTTGTCACTCTTGGTGCTGTGTGTGAAGTAAATTTTCTTTATTTGGTTTCCGTATGCCTCAAGGAAGGACACCAGGCCATCAACATTAAACTGTATGTGGAAAAAAAGACACAAAAACAGGTATAAGGGCTAGCATGTAGTGAAGCAGTGAAACATGCTGTCAAATAAAATGAATGAATGTGTGTGGTATACTACTAAAATGGACAAAATACTTAACATTCTTAAAGGAAAAGTTTACATTAAAAAGAAAAAGCAGTAATCATTTACTTCCCCTCGTGTCAGTCACTCCAATACCCCTTTGTACGGTGGCCGAGAAGTGCTAAACAAATCCCAATTCTGAAAACAAAATAACAAATTACAAACGCAAATGCAAGTCTAAAAAACTAAATAACAATTCAGAAAGCACAACAACAATTCAGAAAACATTATAACAAGTCAGAAAACACAATGACAAATTCGAAAACAAAATAACAAGTCAGAAAACACAACCACAAATCAGACAAACCGGAAGAGGTAGGTATAGTTTGAGACAGCGCCATTGGTTTGGGATTACTCACCGCTGACTGGACGAGACATCTGTCAATCAACTTATACAGGGAAGAACCAGCCGAAGAACAGCAGAGTCGTGGAAGAAAGTTCGGAGATGGTATTAAAGTAGCTCAGTTTAAATGTATTGTATGAATTGCCCTTACTATGGA
>NW_015548343.1:1209071-1217203 GCF_001515605.1 Sinocyclocheilus anshuiensis
TGCTATTTTAACATAGTGTAAATAGGTATTTGCACTTAATGTAAATAGCATACTGCTAAAAATACTGCTATTTTCACTTAGTGTAAATAGAATCCATTGCTAATACGAGATTTGAAAAGGGAGGGAAAAAAAGTTCGGCAAAAGGCGGGATCGAACGCGTCAAAAAGCCAACTACACGCACTTATCCATCTGCGCCACTGCAACTGATGTTTTACAGCCACTTTTAACTAAATGTAAATAGACACCCCCTATTTTTTATTCCATAGTAAGGGCAATTCATACAATACATTTAAACTGAGCTACTTTAATACCATCTCCGAACTTTCTACCACGGCTTTCTGAATTGTTATTTTGTTTTTTAGACTTGCATTTGCGTTTGTAATTTGTTATTTTGTTTTCAGAATTGTGATTTGTTTAGCACTTCTCGGCCACCGTACTTTTGACTGTGACTGCATGGTTTTAATATATGTGACTTTATACTGACTATACTGGTCACTCTTTTCCATGCACCATGAACAGAAGCTTTTTTTTAGAACCCACAAAAATATCATAAAGTCATTAATATGACAGCATATGTAGTCCATAATTTGTAAGTCCATCAAAATTTCTTCTTTTCTGTTCCGTAGAAGAAAGTAAGCCATACAGAGGTTTGGAATGACATGAAGGTGAATAAAACTGAATTTTAATTTTTAGGTAACTGTCTCTTCAAATCTAAGTAAACAGTTTGCATACAATCTGAGTATTGCAAATTTATATTCTCTAATGATCGATAGTGAGCGCCAAGGCTTTGGAAGGCTGTTTCTGTCATTCCTGTGCAGTAAGACAGCTTGAGAGAATCGATGCATGATCGGTGCATGATTGTGAAACTTTCTAGAAAAACAGCACAGACATAATCAAAAACAGATTCAGATAGCAGTCACAAAATTTCACAGCAGATGGATTATTATTACCTGAATTACATAATCAACATGTTTTTTCCAGTGGCAAAGGGAAAACTCTCTCAACTGAGACAATCTGCAGGAAACAGACACAACAAAACTTAACTATTTTGCATAGATGTGGCTTTGCTATGCGTTATCTCACATTAAAAAGATTTCATTCCAGTTGAAAAAATACTTTTGTTTTTCAGCTAGCCAGTCTATAGTGTTCCTAATCTTCTGTTCTGTCCCAGGTAATTGACTCTACTGGGTTCAATCCAGCAGTAGCCAATTGACACACCGCACGCACCACAGGATTGTAGAGGATGCAGCTCCATTCCATAGATGGCAAACTCTGCCAACCCTTTAAAGACAGCAAACAAATTAACTATAAACATAAAGCAAATATAGTATCTGTAGCCTGGTTGGACAGAAACTGAATAGCACAAATACAGCGTACGTGCCTCACCTGCACAGAAAAGGTATGGCTCCATCCTGGAGAACTGCAAACTGAAAGATTTTCACCAGGACCTCTGTTGGCAAACTTTGACCCCAGCAGTCAAAGCTATCAGCATTAACTCTCCAAATCAACATTTTCATCAATAGTTTCCTCTGTGACTTTGATTTTCGCTTTTACTGGTCCTTTTTTGGTTTTGTTAGTAGAGGTTTTACGCTTGCCTTTTGCATTTATCTTCTCTTTCTTACATCCCTTCCGCTTGGGCTTCCATGTGCTGTCACCACTATTTATATTTGATATAATCAAAAGCATGTCCTCTCCCGCCTGGATGGTGTAATTTGGTCTTATAGTTCGTTTCACAGTTTTTTTCTTTTTCTTTTTGCTTTTGTCATCTGTAAGGGAATCCGCTTTTCTTTTCAAAAGTCTTTTTTCTTTTGCAGGTGCAGTCTGGGATGGCCCAGCTGTGCTGGATTAAGTGGCTGACATGAACACGCAGTGCCAGGTGGAGCCTGGGAAGAAGGAATGGGATGGAGCATCGAATAATTATTTAATTAGGAATATTTGTGTATATACGTGTGTAAGAACAGGAAAAGCAAAAACAAGGAAGAAACTGATTATAAATAAGTAGGTAGGCGATATGCACACAGGATGTAACGCGCCAAAAAACGGAAGAAGAAGAAGAAGTGGCTGACATTTGCAGAGGGAGCCTGGAGTGACCATGGCTCTGTGTTTGAGTTGGATTCCTGCAACATATTAAACTGAAACCACTCTTTTATCTGCAAAGCAAAATCAGAAGCTATTTTACAAAAATCAGCAAACTGCAACAAAAGTGGGAACAAAACTCATCTCCAATCACTTGTGAGCAGAATAGGATTGGAGGGATGGAAAAGGAGAAAAACACAAGAGCTTCAAAGGGGAGCTGTAACATAGCCACATATAGCCTACTAAAATATAGGCTATTCGAACCATATTTACTCTTAGTAGTAGGCCTATAGGACTACTTGTTTTTTTATTACAACCCGTGATGATAATTAATACATTACAAAAACATTGTAAAAATAAAAAATTTGGCTAAAAGAAAGTCATCCCACTCCTCTACGTATACTTCTATCACCACTTAGATTGTATAGGATTACAGCATCAACATGATTTTCTCCAATGAGGGGGAGGAGGGGGCGGAACATTTGGCAAATTAAGCTGCAGCACTTATATTATTGCACTGGTTGGCTATTAACTGCGAGCAGACAGTGTCATTCAATGCATTGGAGAATACAGCGAACATAAATAAAGAAACGAAGTTGCTTGTCAGATTTCCCTAGCAAGCAACCATATTTTTTAAAATAAGCCCAAAAAACCACAACCCATGACCCGAGATTTTTTCACGCAACTTTCCAAAAAAAGAAGTCCAAAGTAGCGTATAATATGCAGACTTGGTAACTCTGGTCAGCGAATGTCGTCATATCCGCTTTCGTGCTCAACGAAGAGAGACTCAAAATAGCAAAGAAATCAACCAGGGCGAGCGATATTATAAATATTCCCTTTGGTAAAGGAGAAGCTAAGGCAATAATTAAAAAAGAAATTATGAAGAAATAGCAGGACAGATGGGACATGGATAATAGTGGAAGGAAATATTATAGTATACAGAAATGTATCAACGCACAGGGTGTGAATGGAAGGAATAGAAGGGAGGAGTCAGTTCTAACCAGGCTGAGGTTTGACCACACAGGGTTAAATAAAACATTGTTTTTGTTAGGTAAAAGTAAATCAGATGAATGTATGGAATGTAAAATCACAGAAAATGCAGAACAAATATTGTTACATTGTAGGAAGTATAGGGAAGAGAGGATTAGATTAAAACAAAAGATAAGTCAGACAGGAAGAAAATGGAACCTTGAGGGTGTTTTGGGAACAACAGGAGAAGGGGTTAAAAATGCACAGGATGCTGTTGTGGAATATCTGAAGGATACAGGGGTATATTATAGGATTTAGATAGCAGTGCTATAATATTTAGCACTATTATTAGCACTTATTATTTTTATTATTATTTATTTATTTTGATAATGTAAAGTGCATTCATTGAGATATAATCCATGCTGCATCGGGTTGCAACCGCCATAAAACTAACAAGAAGAAGAAGAAGAAGAAGAAACTTTGCATTAGATTTATAGTTACATTTGTTCACTTACAAGACGCTTTTATCCAAAGCGACTTACAAATGAGGAATACAAGCGATTAATATTAAGGAGGCAATAACACCAGCACACAGTACAGCTCTTCATAAAATAAATGATTATAACAAATATTTCTGCATGCTGATGTGGATATCACAAATGTTGTCGACGTTGTTTGTTTTGTTGGTCAAACTTCTTATCTGATACAAAAGCCAAGATGTCGATGTCCGATGTCGTCAACAAAACATTTTCAATAATTCGGTTGAACTGGTTCACATGAGGTCTGAATCTTTTGTTCACGATTCATTTCAAATTTCAAAATTATATTTACGTTACAATTGTTTTATGAGCTGAATTACTGCTGCAACAAAACTGGGACACCTGAATTTCAATAAACAATGAAAATTCATAGAAACAAAAAACCTAACAAACAAGTTCCTACATATGACTTTATTGAAACAGTTTGGACAGATGATTCAGACCAGAGCCGATCCTCCCTATAAGCAAAGTACGCAAGCTGCGTAGGGCCCCCGAAACACCAGGGGGCCCCCTTGCTCTCAAAGATGATTTAAATTTCGTTTTTGAATTTGGCCAGCGGTTATGAAAACCGCTTATGTCATTTCTTTTAATGAGGTGCGCTGTTGCCCTTTCTACGTAAAAATCAGTCAAATCATGTAACGTGAATGTCATACAGTGTCTTACTCGAGACAAAAAAAAAAAATAGTTGAAAGCGTATCGAGCCGTGGAAGAGACACCGTTTCTCAAGCGGACAAAGGCGTTTCATTCTTTCATAACTCGTCATTCATAACACCCCACCCAAAAATAATACCATATGTATTTGAAACAAAAAAGCACGTTGAATAGCACTAACTGAAAAAAAATAATGCATTGCATGAACAGTGCTTGCATTTTAATGCCTTGTATTTGGGTTGCATTTTTAGGTCCTGAAATTGAACATATAGTTGTCTATTTAAGCTGTGAATATTTCAATTCAAAATATTTCACACACATTTTCATAATTACAAATTCAATCATTCATATTCACCTTCCAGAATTCACTTCCAGAATATTCAATCTGTTTAAAAATACGATGTATAATATTTGACAGGCAAATTTCGGTCCATTTTGTCCTCTGGTCTCCTTCTTTCCCTGCGTACCGCCAAATCACCACAGAGATTTAGAGTGTTTTGTACATACTGTATTTTCATTTTTTTTTTTGTACGTACTGTATTTTTTAAAATGATCTTTGTTATTATTGCAATAAAAAAGATTATTTGTGTTCTAGCAGCGCTGCGCAGACCGATCGGTGTCGAGTTGAGTTTTCATGAGTATTATAATTCAATTAAACCAGCACTTAAACAGAAAATGCAACTGCTTCGAGCAACTGTAACTTACTGTAGCCTATTAATTCATAATACCGATCTCAGCATCTGTCAAAATTAGACTATTGTTACTGAAATTAAATTTTGCCAGCATATGAATAAATTAACAATGTATTCAAGACCTTTGTTAACATTGTTTTCATAGTACACAATAATATCCTTTAAAGAAAAAACGTATTTATCCTTTACTAGATTCAAAATAAATTCTGCCAATTCCTTCCAAAAATTTTGGGTAATTTTACAATAAAAAAACAAGGCTGCGTTCAGCTCCGACAAAACAGTGCAAAACGTTTTTTAAACGGAAACGGTGGTGCGTTGAACACCCTGTTCTGATGACGCAAGAGTTGCAACTATGGCAGCTGAGAAGGCCATTCTTTGTGTTCTTTTTGAAGAATTTTCGGAGCCTGATGAAATCGGTATAGATACGTGTTTAATCGAATCTACATCCCCTCCAGAAGTCTGAGATCCACTAGTGAGCGACGCCTCGTGGTACCATCACAGAGAGGCTCAAAATCACTTTCCAGAACATTCTCGTTCACCACTCCTGGCTGGTGGAACGATCTTCCCACCCCTATCCGGAATGCTGAATCCCTGACAATTTTCAAGCGACAGCTGAAAACCCATCTCTTTCGAAGCTACTTGACTTCATCATAAAAAAAAAAACTCTCTCTCTTTATTTATTCCTTCTCTTTCTAGCTTGTACTTATTTGAACAATGTCTAAGAACTTGGTATTACAACCACTTCCTGTGTCTGTTTGCCTCTTAAGAAGAATCGCTTTATGTATCACCCAATTGTAAGTCGCTTTGGATAAAAGCGTCTGCTAAATGACTAAACGTAAATGTAAATGTAAATATAAATGTAAATATGTTACTCGGAAAAAGAAAATCTCGTAACACCGGTCGATGTGATGACGCAATTACGTAATGACGCAAAAGAATCACTGAACCGTTATGAACCGGCTCTTTGTAACTGTAACTGATTCGCTGAAGCGAGGTGGACTAGCATAGCCGTTTTATCAAAAAACAATGCAAGACTGGGCTCTTTGTAACTGTAACTGATTCGCTGAAGCGAGGTGGACTAGCATAGCCGTTTTATCAAAAAACAATGCAAGGAGTATATCCAATCAAAGACTCCTCAGATGCTCACGTGTCTCAACATGGAAGTCCATGATGTAGAGTGGACGTTCCTCAGTTTTATCTGGGGAATCCCCGACTCTTTCTACACATTGCAAAGGGTCCAAAAACGCTGCACAGCACGCCTAACTTACATTTACTACAAAGCAAAGAATACTGCAGCTGAACAATAAGTCGGTGAGTACATTTTGAGATTTCACACTTAAACATTGCTGTTGATGTAAATACATGAATATATTTACGTTGTTATGCTTATTTGAGTTTTAAATATGTTTGCTACATAACATTGTTTAAACGTCAAGGGTAACGTTAATGTCCCACAGTAAAAGCAATTCAACACAGACGGCATGTTTGCAAACTTCACGATACTGCGGACTGACGGATTCTCGCACGCTAAGTAGAGAGAACAAACCACGAAGAATGAAAAAGTAACGTTATGCTTTCGTTTTCAGCCCAAGTGGTCGAGTTTTTTTCCCCAAACAGTAAAACCAAAACGACCAAACTAGATATTTAGTCAATAATAGCAAGAAGTCGATAAGACAACACCTTCCTACAAAATCAACCGCGTGCGTAAATGGCGTCAACATCTTGTTCCCTGATTGCTCAAGGATAACTAACAAATAACTTGACCATTTGACAGAATATATGACCTTGATTTATATCAGTAAAGATAGCAGTGATGCAACTGACCTTTTGCACCATTCTTTCACTGTTATTTTTATCCCATTAATTCTATTCATTAATTTTGTGTGACATTCGCAGCAAGTAATCATAACACTTACATAATTCATAACCCTTTCAATATATTATCAAGGAAACCACAGAAACCATAGTTACTGTAAATATGATCACGACTGTAAAATTAAGGTGATTAATTAATATAGGATGACCTTTAAAAAGTGTATGAAAGGTGTAATTGTAATTTCCTTTCTGATGTCAGCATTAGCTAATACCAAGCTACCACAGTTGTAGAGTGTTGTATTTATTATTTATATTTGTCAGAATCGATTGTTATATTTTGTCATAAACTTACCATGGTGTATTTTTAAGGAAACTAACTTATGTAATGTATACCAAAAAATGTTGTCTTGTAAATCTAAAGACTGAAAAAGCAGATGAGTGTTTCATTTTTAAGTTGAAAATGATTATAAACCTGTAATACCAATAAGAAAACTTAAGTCTTCGGCAAGTACACCAGTTGTAACGTGATAAAAAAAATAACCTGAGGGATAATTTTTTGTTGCACGGTTAAGATCAGCTGTGGACTACCATTCTCTGGTTGTTATTACTAAAACATTTATCTGGCCTTTATTTAAAAGCATCCACCAGATGGTTTAAAAACAAGCCAAGCTTTGATGTTCAACTATGGACGACTTGCAAGACTTTGGTTCCTCTAGTACGAGTGCTAAGACCATTGCTGCTGAGCTCGGTGAGTACTATTTTTTGTTTTGTTTTCAATGACTTACAATTAGTGGTCGACCGATGTTGTTTTTTTGACAGCCGATGCCGATATCTTGGAAAGCAGGGTGGCCGATGGCCGATATAAAGCCGATTTAATTTTATTTAAAGCTGCAGTCCGTAACTTGGTTAAAAATGATCCAAAATCAATATTTGAGCAAGAACATAACCAGCCATTGTTCAAAACTATCGCCTTACTTTAGCCCGATTCACAACGGTTAGCTTATAATAATGTTTTCTAATTTGAGTGGTACGAGTAGGTTTTCTCAGGAAATTCGAGCATGCTGCTCGAATTACGTCGAATTAGTAATTACGTCACTTCTGTAAACATAAAGAAGTTGTCCCGGCTACTAGGCTATCGCATGTGAGGATCCTGCAGATGGACGATCGTTTATAGCCTTTTCTAACAGCAGCTGGAATAATTAAATGTCAAAAAATCATTTTGATGGCAGATTGTAATCCAGAAAAGTTTATATGAAACACTTGTGATTGAAATTAAATTCTATTCCAGTTTTAAATGTGCTTCTGATTACAGATAGCCTGGGATTACACAATATTTGTATTTTAAAGACAACCAGTTCGAAGGGAGCATAATTTGCTTTTTGGGTTAAAA
>NW_015548343.1:1217586-1241503 GCF_001515605.1 Sinocyclocheilus anshuiensis
GGATTCACACCGGTGCGGTGACTGACTGCCACACATACTCCTCAAAACATTAGATTCATCCGCGCTGGAGCTGTGTCAGAGTACAACCCACGCAAGCTAGATAATTCCGCAAGTAACTGCAATTCCAGGTTTTCAAACAGAGATAGCGACAAAGAGGCAAACTTTACAGACTGCAGCTTTAATATTTAAGAAATTTTAAATTATTTGAAAATGGATTAAAAAAATAAATGTGTAAAATAAACATACTTATACTTTAAATGACAAAGTATTTTCCACAAATAAATAAATATCTATTAAAAATCTAATTGAAAAGGAAGTAAACTGTAACCAACAACTCAGTATTCTGGGAAGTTTGTGTGAGGGAATCATATTTTTTCCAAGCTTGTTGACGACTTCCTTGGTGCTCATTATGGAGACCTGTTGGAGTTGGATGAAAAGCCCTGGAAAATCCGCATGTTGGTTCAGATTGGGCTGATGAGAGAGGAGCAAGAAATTTCATGGGTTGATTTAATTCAGTGGCTCCAAAAGATTATCCCAATGTTTCAGTCTGCTGATTTCCAAAGCTTGATTGAAAGAAACACCACGACAGCTTTAAGCTTAACCGGAGATGCCAGGCAGAACTTTCTTGAGTCGGATGTCAACTTTGAATTTGTTGGACCTATATGTGATAGTATCGGAATCGGAAGAAGAGATTTACTTGAAATGTCGGACTTTTCTGATCGTGCAAAATTAACTGGTCTCACAAACGGTCTAGTTCTCGAATTGACTAATTTTATTTCACGAGAGAAATTAGACCCTGTCGTCTTGGTGTCCTGGATTCGTAACTTTGAGCCTTTATTTTGTAGTGATGGCAAGATCCAACGAGCCTATAGGCTCCTACGGTCAAGTCTCAAAACTTTCCGAATACAGTACCGCAACAATCAGAGGAGCCGAAAGAGGAGCCGTGGATTGCTGGATGAGTTTCTTCAGAGTCCATTTGATCTTGCTCCTGAAGCTGATGCTGATGATATTGAATACAGGAGGGTGGCAATGATCAAAGCACATCTGAGGAAGAAAAGGCGCATTTCCAGGCATAAACCTATCTCTGCGGTCAAGGAGGAAGATGAACCCTTCCGTATTTCGCAGACAGATGTGACTCTGAAAAATCAGCATGTACCCAAGCAAATGCCCCATGTTACACCATTCAGTGTAAAAAGGGAACAGGGATCACAGAGCCATCAAACACCAATGCGGTCACTGGGAGATGTGGAAGAAGACCCAAGAACTGACACGGGTGACAATGTAACGCTTCTTGATATCTCTGTGCTGTCTTGGCAAAAGATTGCAGTCATGTATGGAGGAAAGAACGAAGCTGCTAAGGTGGTTTCAATGGATCTGCTACAAAATCACTTCTCTGCAATGCTGAAGGAAGATGCTAACCTAAGAACCCTCGATGACAAAGTCAAAGGAAGCACCCATCCACTAGTGTCACCTTTGAATTTCCTGCGTTACATCTGCCAATTCCTTTTCGAACTCATTGATGTAATTGAACAGCAAATGATATCATTCGAAAAAGATATCATGAACACCACAGGTGAGAAACTCGGACGCGACAAGCACCCCAGATTTCAGAGTTTTGTCAACTTCGATGAGAGCGCCGTGACCCGTTACATTCACATGGCTTCTGAAATGTTATGTCCAAGCGAGGAGACCAACCCAAATTACCGCAAGCACTGGCTTGCTTTTTGCCTCGAAAGAAAAAACCCTTCCAGACTGCCTATTTATAGGTCAAATTGTGTCATTAACTACTTTGAAGCAGCTGCTGGACTCCTTCAACATCATGAAGATGTTGCTTTGTTTGTATCTGACTTGCAGCTTCTGAACGACGACTCGAATATCCTGTTGGAGAGCGTCAATGCTGATGCAAACGATGAGGCTTTGCAGGCCCTGGTCTGTGTGATTGCTGTTATCTACCTTAAAGTCTTGGGACCCTTTTGGCAGCTTCTGAAAAGTGATGGGGAATATCCTCTTTTCAGTAGATACATCCTTTGCCTATACGAAAAGCTCTTGGAATGGTCGCAAGATGCAAGTTGCCTTTTGCAACCAGAAGCCTTTGTGAATGTATTCTTACAGGTTCCAATGCAAGAGGGGATTTTTGAAGGAGTGTTCAGATTTTGCCGTGATAATGCAGAGAACCAGTTCGGTACTCTGATAAAAACTTGTTTACAGAGGATGATGAAAGCCCTCGCAGCTGTACTAGAGGACAATCTTAAAGATTTCTTACCTGGTGGCAAACACTGCAAAGATCTGCCTACAGATATAGCCGTTCAAATGGCAAACTGCACATTTTCACAGCTGATGGGTGAGTACCCCTTTGGTCATGCATACCCTTATGAGAAGAACAGGCCTGATAAAACACTTGGTCAGACTGAGGGTTCCGCTTCCGAAAATGCAGAACAAGAACCTGCTTCCCGAATGACAACAGATGAACCTAAATCAGCAGCAGTCACATTATACCCTGCCAAACCCATTCAAAAACGCTACTCCATCTTTGACGGAGCAAATCTCAATGCCGCAAAAAAAATGAAGGTGTCTAGACTAAAGCAAAAAGCTCAGGATCACATTTATAGGAAAATGATTGTTGGAGCAGTTTCAAAATATGGAGGCCCATGTAAAAGCAAGCAAGACGTTGAACGATTGCGCACAAAACTAGAAGGTGCAAGCCATGCACATATATGTGAGGTCATTCGCTGTGAGCTGAACTACCAAAAGAGCATCTTGGGTTCCAGAGACAAAAAGCTAAATCACATATGGTTCTCTTTGAATGACATGGTTTCTACTCTGAAGGATGTCTTGCCAAATGAGAGAGTTATAATTACATCACCATCTGAAAATGTGCTTGATCACACTGAGATTCAAGAGACCCCGACCTAACCATCATCCCCAGATCCCCAAAGCACAGCCACTGGTCAGCAATCGCAACAAAGGAGCAGTATTGATATAAAGAAAACAAAGGTTTTTGGCCCTTGTTAGAGGGAGAACTTGGAATTTCTCTGATTGTTTTTTAAACTGATGAAAATGTTGAATACATGCTATTTGCATTAGTTTCTTGTTGTTGTTTTTTCTCACATATGGTAAAGATCTTTGTTCTCAGATGTTCTCTTACTAACATGCTTGTTCTCTTAAACCTAAGAGATTACTAGACTCATTAGTATCAAAATAGTTAATTGTTTTCTTTAATATTTGTTTTTTATAGAAGTTGCATTACAAAATAAATATGTTTGTAGCAATCTACTTGTCCTGACTTTTATTAAATAACAATGCTGCTACTACTACTACCACCAATAATAATAATAATAATTATTATTATTATTGATAATGTACTACATTATATTTATTTTACATACTGTATTGCATATATAGTATATATTTATATAATCTTATGTATATGTATATATGTACATATTATATAAATGTTCGGAATCACTATGAAATTGATGTTTTGTTAAAAAATGTCCTTTTATTCACTAAGGATGCATTAATTTGAGAAAAAGTACAGTAAAGCATTTATAATGTTATAAATACGTATATTTGAAATAAATGATGGTTTTTAAATTTTCTGTTCATTAAAGAATCCTCCACTTAAAGCTATTAAAATGGTACAGACCTTAGAATCATCCATCCATACTCTTTTTTTTTTTTTTACCGTCCAATATTTAATTTATTTTTCCATTTCACACTTTTTTTCAGCCAGTGTTACATGTGGCTTTTTCTTTCCAACAGTTCAAAAGGCCTGCAGCATCTCATTTTTCTGTTGCTTGCGGAGTACTATTCATTTACGCAGAGCAAATTTTCAAATATAAAACAGGAAATTAATTAAAAAAGCAATTATTCTTTTTATATGTATCTATACATATATTTTAAACCGATTTTTGTTTTAATATTTTAAATTTACATTTGCTATATACTGTACATTTTATATCTCATTGCTATATCTCTTTGCTGTATATAAGTGAACACTGAAAATGTAGCACTGACTGTTGAACAAGCATTTCAGTGATGATCATCACTGAGAAAGTGAGAAGTCATTAACATTTATTAGTTTTAATTCAGTCCATATCAGATGACACAGTTTAGCATGAGGAAAGCCATTTACTTGGACTATTCTATTCCTTCAATACAGTCAAAGGAAATAAGTTTATTATTTTGTCCTATTAAAATCATGGATGCTCTAACTCAACTGTGCCCTTTTCTTAGACATATAAATGGCAGATACATGGTGGAATCATGCCATCGTTACACATATTCTGGTGGCCCTGTTTGGAATGGGCTCATGGATCTCTGTGAACTCATTATGGGTTGAGTTGCCGGTTGTTGTAGGTGTTCTACCTGAAGGTAAATAGTGTTATTTTATCTCATTGCTATATCTCTTTGCTGTATATAAGTGAACACTGAAAATTTAGCACTGACTGTTGAACAAGCATTTCAGTGATGATCATCACTGAGAAAGTGAGAAGTCATTAACATTTATTAGTTTTAATTCAGTCCATATCAGATGACACAGTTTAGCATGAGGAAAGCCATTTACTTGGACTATTCTATTCCTTCAATACAGTCAAAGGAAATAAGTTTATTATTTTGTCCTATTAAAATCATGGATGCTCTAACTCAACTGTGCCCTTTTCTTAGACATATAAATGGCAGATACATGGTGGAATCATGCCATCGTTACACATATTCTGGTGGCCCTGTTTGGAATGGGCTCATGGATCTCTGTGAACTCATTATGGGTTGAGTTGCCGGTTGTTGTAGGTGTTCTACCTGAAGGTAAATAGTGTTTTAAGAACATAAAAACTTGTTTTAATAAAACTTTAACGTGCCACAGCTGTACCTAGTAGATGCTGTATTTATCATGATAATTGTAGAACTTAAAACATGTTCTTTCTTTACAGAGTGGAACTTGCCAGCCTATCTTTCAGTGCTGATTGCATTTGGGAATTTGGGTCCAGTGGCTGTGACTTTAACCCACCACTTTGCTCCAGGATGGCTGAATGAACGCATGGTCATCCACATCATACAAGTGCTAGCGGTGGTTGCAGCTGTGTTTCTTGCTCTCTTTTGGTCCCAGGTGGTCACAGTTGCTGGAGAGCCAAGATCTGTCCCATTCCTGCTGCTTACTTTTATCCTGTCATTTGTCTGCTGCACTTCCAACGTCACCTTCTTACCCTTCATGTTCCGTTACCCCCCGCAATACATCCGGACATTCTTTGTCGGACAGGGTCTTTGTGCACTCTTTCCCTGTGTGGTCGCTTTGGGGCAGGGTGTAGGGAAACTAGAGTGCAGTGAGACGGCCAACGGCACAAAGCCCCACTATCTCAAAGAAAACTTCCCAGCCCAAAACTTTTTCTGGTTCTTGTCTGTGATGCTAGCAATTTCGGCCCTCTGTTTCCTGGCTCTGACATACAGAGTGGTCACTCTGACTACAGCAGAGGAAGTTCAAAAGACTGAGCAGGAAACAGTGAAAACGGAGGAAGAGACACACCCTTTACAAAATGGAGATTCCCCAGTTTCTGAGGAACAAGTTGAAGTTGAAAAACAAGCACCTGTTGTGGCCTTTTGGACATCACGCAATATATATCTGCTCCTGTTGCTGGGAATATCCAATGCTTTGACCAACGGTGTGCTGCCATCCGTGCAGAGTTTCGCCTGTCTGCCTTATGGCACCATGACCTTTCACCTCTCTGTCGTCTTGGGCAACATTGCAAACCCTCTGGTCTGCTTTGTTGCCATGTTTGTCCTACTTAGGTAAGTGAGTTAAAGTTCTTGATGCTTAGTGGTCCTGTTACTTTAAATCAGGGGTGTCCAAACCTGCTCCTGGAGCGCCACTGTCCTGCAGAGTTTAGCTCCAACCCCAATTAAACACACCGGAACCAGCTAATCAAGGCCTTACTAGGCAGGTGTGTCAAGGCAAGTTGAAGCTAAACTCTGCAGGGCAGTGGCCCTGCAGGACCACTCAGGAGTTAGGACACCCCTGATTTAAATTCTGCTCATGTACAATTTGTCATATTATTGTGTGGTATAAGTGTTGTTAATTGAGTTGAATTTTTAGAATTGAATTTGATGGTTTCATTATAGGTCCAGCATTGGTCTTGGTATGATGTCACTGGGAGGCTGTATTTTTGCTGCCTATCTCATGGCCTTGGCTGCGCTGAGTCCCTGTCCACCACTTTTAGGAAGTCAATCTGGCGTTGCTCTTGTGGTTAGTAACTCTATGTCATTACTAAGTGGGAGAGGAACTAAGAACTAATCTCTCAAAATGTTAAAAGTGCTGCATACTTCACTGAGCTATCACATGCAAAAGTGGCGCAACTGTTTAGCGTATTCACCCCACTCTGTTTCATTGTTTCATTATCGTATTATCTCTAAAGATCTGATAAAGAAAAAGTTCAGATAATTGTTAAGATGCTTGAAAAATATATATTGTGAAAAGGGGTCATTATAGCAATATTTCAAAGAAAAAAATCATAATGTGTTGGAGTCATCAAATCCTTTTATTTTAGTAGTTGTGTGCAGTGGAAGTCTTTTATTTATTTATTTAGTCATTTATTAGACGCTTTTATTCAAAGCGACTTACAAATGAGGACAACAGAAGCAATCAGTTGTAGTATTAAAGGGGTCATATGATGCGATTTCAAGTTTTCCTTTCTCTTTGGAGTGTTACAAGCTGATTGTGCATAGATAAGATCCCTGAAGTTGCAAAGACTAAAGTCTCGAAACCAAAGAGATATTCTTTATCAAAGTTAAGACTCTGCCACGCCCCCCTAAAACGGCTCGTTCTAACACGCCCCCACATGTCTACCTCACTATGTGGAAATATTTGCATAATGCCGCCCAAATGTGCACGATACAGAATGAGACCAAACGCGATATCAGCACATCTCCACACAGACGTTAAATTTTATAATTAAAGATTTTCTAGGGTAAATGACAACGTGCCAATGATGCTCAATAGACCTCTTTTTTCCTTTAATTATTGATTTATAATAAAAAAAAATATTCCTGATCACAAAGTCACCCATTCAGTCACCACACATAATACACAAATTATATGTAAATACAGTATATAAATAATTCTATTAAATTACAATTCGCATTAGGTTTAGTTTTTTAACAGAAGTCTGTTATTTTTCTTCATTCAGATCATATCCTGGATCATCTTCACTGGCTTGTTCTCTTACCTGAAGGTTGTAGTTGGGACTCTGCTTCATGAAGCAGGGCATGCAGCTTTGCTCTGGTGTGGAGTCTTCATCCAGGCTGGCTCTCTTATTGGAGCACTCACGATGTTCCCTTTAGTCAGTGTGTACCAGGTCTTCCAGCGAGCCCAGGACTGCACAGACAACTGCAGTTAATATTGCAGCACTTGATTTTACATTCACCCCATGCCTTTATACAACAGCTTTAGGTGTGAATCTAAAATGGAAAAAGATGGTAAAACTGATGCCTTCACAGGACATTTCAAGTTAATGTCAATGCAAAAAGAGTTGCACTTGATCACATTGCATATCTTTGTGTTACCCGATGGAACATTGAGAATGTAAAGAATATGTGGTTGATGCATCACGTTACTTTGAATGTGTGTGTGAACACCATGACCTTGATCTAGATTAAGTGAGAAGTGTTTTCATGCAACAAGACAAGACATCTGTGGTTGGAAATCAGAGCAGGTCTGATTTCATAATGGAAAACCTCAGTGTCAGCATGTCAGCAATTGTTTAGACCAGAAATCAGAAGTCAGCAATCTGTAACTACAATATTCACTATCTAATGAGTAGACTTATACTATATGCTTCATCTGTGTATAATTATACACAGTATTTCGTTTATTCCCAACAGCAAACTGTTAAATTGTTGATGAATGCAAATCAGGTAAGTTTATATTGTTCCTAACTGGAATAACTATGCTTTGTATGACTCCAAGATGAAATTGCGTTTTGATGACCATAAGCAAAAAATGTATATTATCACATTCCAGTATTTCTGGATTTATATTTAAACACTCAACTTTGTCTGCTGAATATCTGGTTTTGTTTAGTTTAAAATTTTAGTTTTAATGTACATACAGAGTCTAAATGTACTATCGACAATACGTCTAACTTATCTGCCATGTGTGATGCTGCCATGTTTTACCCTTTTGATTTTGAATATTTTAGATGCGAGGCCAGTATTTTAATTAAGGTTAATCTCATTTGGCAACTGCTGTTATCTTACTTTTGTGACATTTATCAACATTTTCAAAAAATTGTTGTGTGTAATTTTTTTGGCATTTAGCACTAATTATTATTGGCACTAATTGCATACATTCAGAATTTATATTTTAGAAACCGGGCTTAAATCAGATTTAGTTTTATGAGAGCTGGAGATATGTGTTGAGCACTAACTGCATTCCTGACGTCTATGATGCCATATAATATTTTCAGCCTCTTTGCCTTTTAAATATAGAGATTTTTTTCTCACATAGAAGTTATATGCTGTTTTTAATTGTTCACATGTTCTTACGCACTTTTTATGTGCCGTTGTTATAAGATTTCAGAGCTTTGTAAGTAATTTAATGGTTTTTTGGCATCAGCAGTTGTATTGTAGTCACTTTTTTCCTACATTCTTATGTAATATAATGGTTATAGTTAAACTTTCACTGAAGCTGTGATTGACCTGCTTAGCAAAGGAAACTTTTGTTACATTTCCTGCCAGAATGTACATAAGGAAACAGCTCTCATTGCTTACTGATGATGTTTTTATCCCCAAAATACGAATTTTAGTGTTGCATTTTTATTAACAAATGTATGATTAATGTTATTCTGAATTATATACCTGCATTGTAATAAATGATCTACAAATTACACATTAATTTTTTTCCCTTGATAAAACATCAACAGACAGGTGCCATGGTTGGCTAGAATAGTCACACCCACTCATGCAGAGGATATAAGACATTTCTCTCATTGTACAGGTCAGAATTTTGTCTCCATATGATCAGCCTCAGATCATGTGAGTATCTGTCAGTTGTCACATAGGCTATACCAATCTTTTTTCTTATTTTTTTTGTTTTACTTGTAAATTAAAAAATGCATCTGTCAAACGTTGCATGCTAGCTAGGTAGTCTGTATGATCAGTATGTTTGTTGCATATGACAAAAATAATCACAATTAAGTTTTGTATAACCGCACTGTAGCCTATAAAAGGGCTGTTTACTATGACAGGAGACAAAAGTTAATTGCAGACTAATTGTGGACGCAGTTTGCGTAGGGCACCAACTCCCGGGGGCACCATCCCAGTTGCTCAAAAATTTTTTATTTAATATAAATAAAAAAAACCGTGATGCGCCATTCCCGCTACGGCTCGCACCTCATGTCTGCGGCTGAATGCAAATGATCATAATTGATGGACAGCTACGCCCGTGAAAAGACACCACCAACGAATCTAATATTCTCTCTGAGTTTCCATGTTCCCTTACGAAAATTAGCCATGGTTTTAACACAAATAAAACCAAAAATCATGGTTCTTGTAACAGCAAATTAACCATGGTTTTGTTACTTCAAATAGGCTAATAATTTACAAAGAAGTATTAAGATGATATTTTTTTGTGGTTATAAAAACAGACCTAAGCCAACAATAGCCTTTCAAATGACAGTGCCAGAAGAATGCATAGCGCCATTTTGGAGAATATGCGCTGAACGCAAGCAGCTTACGCTCTTCTGTGTCAGCCGCGCTGCACGGATGCGCTGTTTTCATTCAAATCAAAGTGTAAATACATGCAGAAAACGTATCCTTGTGTCGCGGCTGACACAGAAGAGCGTAAACTGCCTGCGTTCAGCGGTTATTCTCCAAAATGGCCCCCCTGCCAACAAGCTTGGCCCCCCCTAAATTTGGAATCATATCACACCAAACAATTTTGGGTGAAATGCGCAGTTTGTCCTGTAAACTATGCATATATATAAAAAAAAAACATCTCCAGCAGCTAAATTCAAATCTGCGTTCGCTGGCTGGCACAGAGCCAGAGACACACACGTTTTTAAAGCGCTGCACATTATAACCAATCCCATACTATTATGTTGAGTTTATGAATACAAAGACCAATCAAGAGGCGTTCAGGTGAGTTACCGCTGAAACACGCTGTCTCGTCACTGCGCGCGCTGCCTGACTGCAATCTCTGGCAAATTATCTCATCAGAAACAACAAAGTGAAGATGTACGAATGTAAGTAATATATTAATTTTACAGTGTAAACAGCTTTAGAGATTATTATGGGAGTTTGAGAGTGCTTGAATTCGCTGGACTGAAGTGAAAATGTTCTTTGATAGTGTAAACGTTCTTTGCTCTCTTTTTGTACAATGAAAGTGTTATAGGCTAATTAGTAACTTACTATGTTTTTATTAACTTCACATTAAATACAAAGTAAGTCGTATTAAATATATTTAATAGTATGACACTATATCTGGTACTTAAGTAAAAAGACGAATTTTTATGCAAAGTTAATAGATTAATACTATTAGGCTACTTTACTGGAGAACTAACATAATCTATAAAGGTGCAAAATGCATTTACTTGCACATATTTGAGAATCGAGATATTTCAGGATATATTTTGGGAATATTAAAAAAAATATATAACCCCTGCTGAATAAAACATTAGACACCATTAGAAAATGGTGCCACCATTTTATTCGTGCCACCTCAAAAATGATGCCTCTGACACTACAATACAAAATTACTTATCAAATAAATTTGAGAGGTGAAGAGGTGAGGAGACGAATGGCAGATAATTGCCAAATGATGATGGTCAAAGCTTGTCGCATCAAACAAAAAAGACTTGAGACTGTAAAGGTGCTTCAGCAAAATATTTAGTTAAGGGTATGAATACCTATGCAATGTACTTATTTCAGTTTTTTTATTTTTAATAAATTTGCGAAGTTGTGACAATTCTGTTTTTGCTTTGTCAATATGGTGTATGGAGTGTAGATTGATATGGGATGTGGAAAATTTAAAGCAGTTGTTAAACTGGCAGCAACATAACAAAATGTGAAAAAATTAATATAAAATATATACACTGTATATATATGTATATGTTTGTGTGTGTGTATATATATATATATATATATATATATATGTGTGTGTGTAAATATATGATTATAGTTTTATTGCTATGACAGTTTTACACCAGTCGGGCCCATTTTCATGATCTCAACTAGGGTCCCTGCAAACCCCCTGCTAACTGAACTCTAATTTGTACTTTGATAGGCTTTCTGCAAATAAGCACAATCTTCCTGACTTTGTTCCTTAAATACATTGGCACGACATCAAAGAATTAGTAAGACAATGCTCCAGCAGATGTTACTAAATAACTTTATATTAGGAGATGCTTCGTATCCAAAGTTTAAGTGCACTGACTGAAAGGTCAATCCCCTGGAGTGCCCCTGGATTAAATGTCTTGCTCAAGGACATCATGCTGAGTCTTCTCTAACATTACAGCTGAATAAATAAACTTGACTGCACCAAATTTGGAATTTAAAGATAAAGTGGCTCCAAGTAGAACTGCAAAAATAATGTCTGTCATTGAACGAAATTCTCTTGGTTACTAACTTTACTGTAATCATTTGTATTTTCTGAAGACAGTAAGGCTACAAAGTCTGAGGGATGTTGATCTAAATCACCATGGCCATGTCTATCCTCACCCATGTTTTGGCTGGCCTGTTTGGCATGGGCTCCTGGGTCACCATCTGTGGTCTGTGGGTGGAGCTGCCTCTAATCGTTCCACAGGTTCCTGAGGGTTGGTATCTTCCCTCCTACATCTCCATTATTGTTCAACTGGCCAACATCGGACCTCTGTTTGTCACATTAATGCACCGCTTCCACCCAGGAAAGCTCAACGAAACTGCAGTTATCTATTTTATTGTTGGTTTCGGGATACTTGCAAGCCTTTTCCTGGCTTTCTTCTGGAGTGAGACGGTAGTGGTGCAAGGTGTGGAGCGCAGCGTTCCTCTCCTGCTCCTCATCTTCTTTATCCCAATAGTGGACTGCACCTCTTCGGTGACTTTCCTTCCCTTCATGATGCAGCTCAAGGCGGAGTATCTCATGACTTACTATGTAGGAGAAGGCCTGAGTGGTCTTGTCCCAGCTTTAGTGGCGATGGTTCAAGGTGTAGGTGTGGTGGAATGTGTCAATGCATCTCAAATCCAATGAAACACATCTTAACGGATCTGAAAGAGACGCTAACTACTTTGTGCCTCGCTACCAACCAGCTATCTTTTCAGTTGAAGACTATTTTTTCTTCCTGATGGCTATGATGGTGGTTTGTTTGGTGGCGTTCATACTTTTGAAATACCATCCAGCTGTGAAGCATGAGCGTCCCAATAACATAAATGGAAATGGAGATTCCATACTGCGCTGGAAAAACAAGAAATCTGAACAGAAACCAATGATGCGTTTTGGAAAGGCTATTCAGAAGCCCAGGAGCACATTTGGGACAGGGAAGCACACATGGATGCAAGTGATATACATCTACATTATCCTGGCATGGGTGACCACTCTGACTAATACCGGTTTGCCGTCAGTGCAGTCGTACTCATGTTTACAATACGGAGACCAGGCCTATCACTGGTCAGCAGGGTTTGAAATTAACACCCGCCAACCCACCAAATGCGGGTAAAAATCAGCTGTGGCGGGTAACGCTGTTAAATCACTAGCCAATTTGACGGGTTACTTTTCGTAAATTATGTTCACTCATTAATTTCTTGGGGAAGTTCATGCAGGCCAAATCTGCGCAGGTTTAGCGCAAATACTGAACTCGTGAAACATCATGACATTATCGAGTATATTGCAAAAGCTAAACAAAACACACCTACAGAGGCGTGCATACGCAATGTGAGGTGAGTGAAAAAGTTAATTTCAATTCCTGCCAGACAGATAGATAGATAGATGGATGGATGGATGGATGATAGGAAGATTTATTTATTTATTTATTCATTTTTTGAAGAAGAAATTACTATTTTTTATTTAGTTTAGCAAAAGTGATAATAAATACTTTTGCCTAAAAAAAAATCATTTTCTAATAAATGCTGTTCTTTTGAACTGTGTTTACTAAATCCTGGCCTAATGAGCACCAAATTAGCATATTAGAAGGATCATGTGACACTGAAATTTCTGCTGAACATTCAGCTTTGCCATCACAAAAATTAATTACATTAAAACAATGTAAAAACATTTATTATATATTTTAACTAGATGAGTAAAGTTTGCAAATAAACTTTAATGTTGGCTTGAGAAAGCATAATCTGAAAGTTTAAAATAGATAGATGGATGGATGGATGATAGATAGATAGATAGATGGATAGATGGATAGATGGGTGGACGGGTAGATAAATAGATACTGTAGGTACAATGGCTATAAACATACTTAAAGGGTTAGTTCACCCAAAAATGAAAATTCTGTCATTAATTACTCACCCTCGTGTTGTTCCATTCAACTGTAATGTTACAAAGCTACGAGAATACTTTTTTGCACAAAGAAAACAAAAATAACGACTTTATTCCACATTTTCGCCTCTACTGCGTCACTTGTGGACGCACGTTCATGATGAACGAAGATCTTACGGGTTTGGAACAACACGAGGGTGAGTAATTAATGACAGAATTTTCATTTTTGGGTGAACTAACCCTTTAACTTACTACTCAACACTAACACTTTGTTGCATTCTGAACAGGTCCTTAGTGTTGATGGGACTTCTCACTTCCATTGGCTCTCTTATTGGAGTTTACATTATGGGCATGGCTATGATGAGTCCATGTCCACTGCTAGTCAATGAGACCTCTGGAGCCGTCATTATTGTGAGTACTTGGGACCTGTTTGTGTTTATTTCTAATGTAAGAAGCATTTTTTGCTTGATCTATTTTATTATTTCTTTTTGTATATTCACACTGAGTAATCCTGTGTTTTCAGGTGTTGGCGTGGTTCTTTTTTATCTTCATCCTATCTTATGTAAAGGTGATTGTTGCTGTCATCTTGCGAGATGAAGGCCACAGCGCTCTTGTGTGGTGTGGAGCTGTAGTGCAGTTGGGCTCAATGTTGGGGGCGGTGACTATGTTTCCTTTGGTCAATATATATGACTTTTTCACCTCAGGTGACCAGTGTAACACTAATTGTCTATGAGGTATGGGTTCTGTAAATAATATTAAAATTAATTATAATGTTATTACTATTAATTCTTAATTGTGGAGCATATGTAAAATATTATTTTTCAATTAGCCTTTTAGTCAGAAAGAAAATTTGTTTAAAATGAATATAAAAATAGTAAATTAAAACAGTTTTTTTTTTAAATGTTGATAATTTTGTATACTATGCAGATGTTTTACTACATACATTAACCATGTTTGTTAAGTGGTTTATGCTGATTTATTTTTTTTTCTTTTTATTTGCTTACTCGTCCATTTAGTTGTTTTTAACATCCTAATCACGACTCATTCGGAGTATTTTCAATGCCAGATTTGCCAGAATCGTCCACTAGGAGGCGGTAACGGTCTACAGTGAATTTAGATTAGTTCTCACACAGGAGCAGTTTTACTAGATGACCTCAGTAAACTACCAATGTTTTTTTGTTTTTTTTTGGTGGGGGCCTCAAAATAAAGTTACCTTATAATTATTTTTTTTAATCAGCAAAATCTGATAAAATGCATGAGTGGTGCATTGAATTTCCTACTATGGATAATAAGCAAGGTTTAAATTTCCCCTCAACAATGGTCTAAAATCTAAAATTTTTATATTGGGAAATTCATCAGAAACATTTGCTTGAGGTACCTTTAAAACGATTGTTTAGTTGTTAGAAAAAAAAATAGAAAAGACAACATAAAAAAAGAAAAAAAAGACAACACTTATTTAGGTTTCTTTCCTTTAAAAAAGTTAATTGTTAATGATTCTACATGATTATTTGAGCGTATACAGCTCTAGTTTCTGTTCATAAAAAACAACCGGAAAACAAGCTCATGTTTTTGTAATCATCTCACTAGAAGAAGAAGAAAAAGAAAAAGAAAAAGAAAAAGAAAAAAAAAAAACGTTTTTTTTCAGGGTGGTCTCTAATATTGACTTTGACAATGAGGGGCCTTAAAGTTAGAAAGTTTCATCATGCTAAGGCAATGAATTGGGTAGATAGGGTCTTAAAAATCTGCAGTGTTATAGATTTATTTCATTGCAATTTCAAGAAGATTCATAGTCTTAAGTCTCCTCTGCAACTGCTGATATTCTAATAAACGACTGAGAACAGTCTGGACAGAACAGCCACCATCTTGCTTTGATCCAGCGATCACATTATCAAGAGAGAGAGGATAATAGGAGGACGACAGTTATATGTACTAGGATGTGGAGGGAGTTCAGACTCACAGCTCTTCACTACACGGGACAGTTTTCACACAGTGATAACTGTGACCGTTAGCAAAGGCCTTTCGTCTTCTTGGCTCTCTAACAATCCTCACCCAGGCAGCCAGCTAATAGAGTGGCTATTTCTGGGCACTGGCTTTGATGATCCACCCCACCCTGACTGTGCGTTGTCACCATGGCTGTGTGACCGGGGATTCAAACCCATGGAAAATATTCCTGTCTGCCTGGCAGGTGTCACAGGGTGCTTGGCTCAAAGCCTGGATACAACAGCTGCTTCTACTTTGATCCATTAGTTACTACTCTGGAAGTTCAGCTCTTCTGTGCACATGGGGAAGAGATCTTAACCATTTTTCACGATTCCGTTTCAGACGATACTGCCGCATTTTTAATGAGCCGTTGTGACTAGGGTTGAAACTAGATCTGTGAAACGGAACATTCGGTCAGGGATTTATACTCTTTAAAAGTTTGGACAAAAGACTTGTCAAATAAATCATCTCCAGTTTTTATTCTTTATGATTTTTAGGACCAATAAGAAACATCTTGAAGTATTTTGTCATTTGATTTTGGTACAAAACTTAACATCAATTACTATCAGTCTGCTGTCACAATTAAAGGGTAGACGGGGGCTAGTTGTCACACTTTTAACTCCAGTGAATATTTCTCTTAGTGGGCTTATTTTTGAAAGTCAGTTTTATGTGTCCACTTTATTTTGCAATATGAAAGTAAGCTATTTTCTGTGAATGTGCAAGACTTCAGATTCATTAATAGCCACTATATGAAAATAACAAGAACAACAAAGTGCAGTAAACGGTAATGCAACTATTTTCACTAAAAGCCAATGTGTTTATGACTACTTGAATAATTAAAATAATATGATGACAAAAACCAGTTTGCAATATCAAGCACGATAAAAGGCCTTTTTTGTACAGCTAAAATAACCGGAAGTGAATGACACTGGAAGCTTCACACATTTAAGTTACTAATAGCTGCATGCAACCAATCTTTCATTAAAAATAAAGGTGGATAGACACATACCTTAATGCAGGGATGTCTAATCAAGTTACCGGAAGGCCATTATCCTACAAAGTTCATCTCCAAACCAAATTAAACACACCTGAAGCAGCCATCAAGCTCTTCAGAATTACTAGAAGCCTCCAGATATGTGCCTTGGAGAAGATTGGAGCTCAAGAAGGTAAATCTCTTTAAAAAGGGATTGGACACTCATGCCTTAAATTCTTAACTACAAAAAAAAAAGAGGAAAAAAAAGAAAAGGCCATTGAAAATGTATTGCTCATGAAAAAATAATTTATTCAAAATTGTCTTTTTGTGACAGCATGTTCCAATGGTGGACAATATATGAAGTTGTGTGCGAATTTGGAGCCCCCTACAGTTAAGTGAGAGATATTCACTGTGGATTGCTGTACAACTGCATTTGCTGCTGCCATAAAGCAATCCGCCCTTTTCGCAGAATTTCATACCTGCTCACCAAACTTACATACACACAGAACAGACACTTGTGGGGAGAGTGAGAAAGAAACAGAATCCATTTGCCTTACAAGTCAGTGTGCCATCAGAAGGATTTTGAAACTAATATTTCAAGGTAAAAACTGACACAGTTGCTTTAAACTAGGGGTCACCAAACTCGGTCCTGGAGGGCCGGTGTCCTGCAGAGTTTAGCTCCACCTAATCAAACACACCTCAACCAGCTAATCAAGGCCTTAGGTATACTAAAAACATACAGGCAGGTGTGTTGAGGCAAGTTGGAGCTAAACTCTGCGGGAGACTGGCCCTCCAAGACTGAGTTTGGTTATCCCTGCTTTAAACAGTTTCAATTATGAATAATTGACGACAGGCCATTGAATTATTAGAAAATAATGCACACCCGAGAAGTGATGATGCAAAGTGGAGTGTCCGTTACATATCGGGTGTGCATTATTTTCTAATAATTCAACGGACCGGAGTCAATTATTCCACTTATAGCGCGGTTACCACACCTTTGTGTGGTTACCATTGCTCAGATGTTGTATTTCAAGACGTTTGTCAGGTTTCTGTCCTTATTGTGTGTAGGATGAATTTCTCACGCATCTCAACGCCATTGCTAATTCCAAAACGTAATTTTAGATGTAATGGACGCTTGAGCTGTTGATTGTAATTCAGTTATTAATGCAGTCATGAGAGAGACGAAGCGTGTGTGAATTACCTGAGCCTGTGAGTCTCTACTAATAGCGAAACTGTAAGTTTGTCTGCTTCAAGAACAGCGCTGTTATTACCTCAATAGTGAAAAAATGTTCTGTAGCTTTTAGGTTGCTAAACTATTTTACTGATAAAAACGTCACAGCAGTGCTGACGAGACGTTTCTGTGCACGTGTATGTTTCAGTCATGTGTGTTTTTAACATGGGGTTTTTAAGGGAGAGAGAGCGGGAGAAATGGAGTATGTGCTTTCTGTACATAAAACGTAATTTTGTGGCAAAAACATGGAAATAATTGGTCATTTATCTTGTTGTTTGCTACATTTATTTGCTGGGTCAGTGTCTTTGAGGTTTTTATTTCTTTTGCTGTTGTATGCTGCAAGGACCTAACTGAAATCGTTTGGCGAAGTGATATGGACATGGTAATGTGATCAAGACCTGCCTGGAACTACTTTAGCCGTGCATTTCCCTGAAAATTGAACGTTTGTAAACCAGACAGATTGAAGCATTCAGCAGCCCCTTAGTATAAATAGCAAAAACCAATAAAAAAAAAGAAAAGCAATTAATAAATTGTATACATTTAAAAACATTAAAAACATGTCACACATTGTCCAACCTAACATTTGAAAATATTAAGGACACTTTTCAGTTAAAATCCTTCATTATATAGTTGACTCATGTCTTAATGTGTCTCGGTTTTATTTTGCTCAGTTGTTACCCAACAGCTATAGTAAAAATATAAGATTTTTTTCAAACTTTAGATTGAAGGATTCACTGCAATTTAAAAGGTTTTTGAACTAGTTATCATATAAATACCTTATCCCTATATTTGTATGCATATTTTACACCACTCAACAACACACCTCTAAAAGAGCCAACAAAGTATGAATTTATTCTGCATATTTTGCTACTGAAATGTAAATGCACCATAGAAATGTGACTAGCATGGGTAAATTGAATACATATGCTTGGAAGTAAAACAATCTGTTGTTGTCATTGATACCTTGCGTAAGAATATATCATGTTAGGTCTGATTGTCAAGAACAAACAACAAATGTTGTATTTCTGAGAGCCCAGTACAGAAAAATACAAATTAAAGTGCATACATTACCTAACAACCTACAGACAGGATACAATGTACAGGCAGTAAAAACCCCTGTACAAAAATCTCAATATATGCTGAGAAACATGCATTACATTTATAATTAGAGAGGACAAATGCATATAAAATTATCCCTACTTAATAAACACTTTAAGGCACAGTGCAGTAAACCATCAGGTCATAGAGGCAGTTATAGTGAAACATATATTCAGCTGTTCAGAGGCAGTCTGAGAGAGCGTAGCCTAATCTGAAACCATTATCTTGCCTTGAAAAATTGCTAGAATAATATTGGATGGTTGACAAATGCCAGTCCAGTCCAGTCATTCTCTGGTCACAAAGTTGCTACCAAATGTGACCATAAAGGGAATAGAATTGCTATACTTCCCTTATGGCTTGTGTTTGATTAATTCCAGCTCACTCCAAATAAATTATTCTATTCTATTCTATTCTATTCTATTCTATTCTATTCTATTCTATTCATAAAAAGTTCCAGTTAACAAGTACATATCATACCTGATATTACAAAAGCTATAAACATTGGAATGGCTATTCAGACATAAGCACAGACATCTGCTGTCAAATGATGAACAAAATAACAGTTTGGCATAAGCTTAAGGCAAATCAATAAGGCTGTTCGGGCTTACAAACAGGTCAAGGCTTCAAAATGATGTTAGAACAAACATCTCCGGAATGGCAATCAGTCATCAATGTTTTCTTAAAGGGGTCATATTATACGATTTCAAGTTTTCCTTTCTCTTTGGAGTGTTACAAGCTGTTCGTGAATAAACAGATAGTTCATGTAACCACACGTATTTGTGCCATTGGATGATGAAATGTAACAAAAACACAAATAGACTAAAGTGAGCATTCAGACCTGCACACCTGCATTCACATATGCATGCATCCAAAGCAAAAAAAGGTTTAGTTTATAATTTAGAATTGTGCATGCATCAACTGCACGTCTGGTTTTTGGCCTGCAAAGTTACTGATTTGTGACCAGACTTGAATGTTCTCTGATACGCAAATGTTCTTTTTTAGAAATATACATGGTTGTGTATGGAGAAAGACGTCAAACTGCACTTACGGTAATAATTTAAAAAGCTACATTGAGTACAAGAGAGTAAATAGGAAAGCAAAAGGGAGACAACTTGGTCCACAATAGCACACGCTCCGTTTCGCCAGGATGTACTGATAAATTCTGAAATTAAGTGCACTTGTGTTTTTCTGTGCTTTTAGGCTGGTTTTCAGTCCCCCCGTGGAAATAAAACAAGCAAGGTTCGGTGAGTTCCGACGGCCTCATATGAATTGGAACTCTGAGTGCATAAGGTTTGTTTGTTGAATTGGTGTTATCAGAGTCAGGCCTTGCTGATTCGGATATTCTGTCAGAAATTTGGTATGCTGAAGAGTTCATGATTGCTGTGGTCTTCTCAGAGGGACCTTTGGCTGCTATGCGTGGCTGTGCACCGAGATGCTGGAGAGATCGTTCCTGATGATTTCGTTAACTGTGAAAACAAGTGGAAATCATGTTACTTTTAGGCTACACCAAAATCTAACAATTCATCTGCAATAGAAATCGCAGGAAAATATTGCTAAATGCAGTTTTACAATGTTTAAACTGTTTTTATGCCCTGATAGCAGCATACTGTATGTCACTGAGGCATCTATTATATGTGGATGATTAATGTGAATGATGTATTGTTTACATGTAACACTGCACTAAAATGCTCTCTGTTGCAGATACAGATATTTTGCAACACATTGAATAGTACCTATTGAATTCACTCTTTTTAAGGTGTTTCAAGGCGTCTCACAAACATACACTACCATTCAAATGTTTAAAAAAATAACCTCTTATATCTTTCATGCTCACCAAGGCTGCATTTATTTGATAAAAAATACAGTTAAAACAGTAATATTGTGAAATACTATTACAATTTAAAAGACCTGTTTTCTATTTTAATATATTTTAAACTAAAATTGATTCCTGTGATGGCAAAGCAAAAATTTCAGGAGCCAATATTCCAGTATTCAGTGTCACATGATCCTCCAGAAATCATTCTAATATGCTGATTTGGTGCCCAAGAAACATTTCTTATTATTATCAATGTTGAAAACAGTTGTGCTGCTTAATAGTTTTTTTTTTTTGTTGAGGAAATCGTGATACATTTTTTTCAGGTTTCTTTCATGAATAGAAAGTAAAAAAAACAGCATTTATTTGAAATAGAAACCTTTCGTAACATTATAAATGTCTTTACTGTTACGTTTGATCAATTTCATGCATCCTTGCCGAGTAAAAATATTAATTTCTTTAAAAAAGTAGTGTATGTGCACTCAACAGGTGGTGATATGACTAGAATTCATTCAAAATATAATGAGTCAGTATGAAACTATTTGTACTTTTTAAGGAAAAGGAATTTAATTTCAAATCTCCTATTATAATTTCTACATATATAGCATCTAGAACCCCAAACAACAACAGTAAATATAACTAATCAAATAAAAGTAAATCAAATCCTCAGAGTGTCTTCTCTGAGACTGAGAGGAAGAAAGATCAGAAGATCTCATGCCCTCTTATAGAGGTCCCTGCAACTCCAGCTGTCTGTTATCTTCCTGCCCTCTATCTGTCATTGCTTTTTCCCACACACTAGGACCCTGGCTCCTTCTGTCAGCTGTGTTCTTTGGCCTGAGCATGGGAAGTGACTTAGTATGGCTTCAGGCTATACAAACAGCCTGGCACTCACTTGCTGTGTGATAGCAGGGGAAACCGGATGAGGCTTCCTCTTAAAGTTAGCATGTTAGCATATTAGCGGCAGATGTATTATCTTACTCTTAGGCCCATAGGGAGCATTGAATGACCAACACACAGCACATTACCCTTCCCTAAATGTCTGTATTTCAGTTTTCAAGCCTTCAGTGGTTTGTTGCAAAACATTTGAGCCTTTAGCTCCGAGAAGAGTGATTCGCTTTCACGTTTCTTTGTTAACGGCTCTCAAACCTCTTAGGGATGTAGATAGGCAACCATATCGTTTGCTCTATCTGTTTCAAAACAGCACATTCCTCTTCTCTTACGATCGGCACAGACCGCTTTAGCTGGCCTTTGAATTCTTTAGCATGGACGTAAGCACCTGCAGGAAGCATTTGATAACTATTAGACAAGCTGTGTGTGTTTTTCTCATTTGTGGTGAGGAATATCATCCTCAAGATTTCTGCATCTTTCTAATGGCATCAAACCATTAATTTCCTTGACCACAAATTTAATGGCAATCTATACATAAATAACCAGTTCTGTGTTTTGCATCTTTTATATCAGTGATGAGCCAATGAATTGGCATATTTAAGGTCATTTTGAGATTATTAGCACTGAAAGTCTTCTTTCAGTTACAAAATCTAACAGTGAACACATACTTTTTAACTTCAGGCCAAATTTTTGTGTATTTTCTGTAGAATAGTGTTTTTAATAAAAAAAAAAAAAAAAAAATGATGCTTCATTTGCCATTCTTAAATTGAATTATTTATAACATATCAGCATTATCGCTATCCCGTTTTCTCGATATTTAAATTTTGTATAGAAAATTCACTGCCATTAAAAATTTTGGGGTCCAAGGTGTTTTTAAAAAATGTATCTTATGCTTACCAAGACTGCATTTATTTGATCAAAAATACAGTAAAAACTAATACTGTGAAACATTATTAAAATGTAAAATTATTGTTTTCTATTTTAATATATTTTAACATGTAATTTATTTTTTGTGATGGCAAAGCTGAATTTTCATCATTACTCCAGTCTTCAGTGTCACATGATCCGTCAGAAATCATTCTAATATGCTGATTGGTGCTCAAGAAACATTTCTTCTTATTATCAATGTTGAAAACTGCTGAAACTGTGATACTTTTTTTTTCCAAGATCCACTGATGAAATTCAAAAGATATTGGAAAACCCATTTCAGTTTGACCACTAGTTTGTACTTGTGAAGGACACTAGTCACAAGTCCTTATATGACCTCTAAAAATCACGTACGCCTTAAAATCCTAACAATCTAAAGGCTGTGATGCAAAGAGAGAGAGAGGGAGTTTGAGCAGACACATGTGGGCTGAAGGCGGTGGATATCCTCCCCTCACGTGTCGCTCCCGGTCAAGACCAGGAAGCCTGCTGAGGAATTCCCTGCAGATGAACCATGGCCTTCATGCTACCACTGCAAAACTGCCTAAGGGACTGAGAAGTCGTCAGGAATGCTGACATTCCCTCTAAACAATGAATCCGAATCTGTCTTTCATCTCCTCATGAGGCACGGCACACCCAGCCTACTTGACCTCAGCCTGACACGGCCTCTTCCCAGGCTCCTGATTTCACTTTTTCTCCAAACTTACACAGGATTATTCTCAAAAGACTACAAGAACTATTACTCGGAAACACCTAACACCATCAACAACATACCTAAGAAAAATTGGGAACAGTCAACTGACAAAACATTAAATACTGCACTTAAATTTACCCATATGCAAAATACCTGAACTCTAATCACTGATATACAGAAATCGAAGCTGGAGGAATATTTTTCACAGCCTTATAAATATTAAAATCCCTTAAGATTTCATATTTGCGTGCGCATAAGACCATATGATACGCTACTGCCAGTAGTATTCTGACTGAGTAGCACTAATACGTGAACAGGAATCAATACGTTTTGCTGAATTATGGGGAGAAAAATCACACGTGGACGTGCCACACAAACACCACTCCATGCTGAAACAATTAGGAACCTTTGACAGTTGGGAGTAAATTATGCCAATACGTCTTCTTGAAAAATTTGGTGAGCAGCACTGACAACTGCCATGGGAGTTTGGACATTAAAACGCAGGTCTCTTGAATCACTAGGTTCCCATCTGTCAAAACAAAGGAGGTTGGGAAGAAATACCTGCACGACTGCACACATGCAATAAAATTTTATTCACATGATTTATGGTGAGCTGGACGTTGGCGAAAGCATCTTTTAGAGTCTAAAAGACTACTGAATGAACTGCAGGGACAGACACTTTGTAGTGGAAAAAGATCTAAGAATAAAAATGCAAAACTCAAAGCACTACAAACAAAATAAATATTGAATATTAATGCACAATACAATTTCAAACACACCAAACACTACATCATCACTGAATCACATCAACACTAATCACCCAAAAATATTTGGGGTTGGTAAGTATTTGTTATTACAAAAAAAAAAAA